>NW_027259596.1:0-22500 GCF_045791955.1 Oncorhynchus clarkii lewisi
CAGTGACTTGATGATCTCAGCCATCCACATAAAGAGACGAGCTCAGCCATCCACATATAGAGATGATCTCAGCCATCCACCTAAAGAGACGAGCTCAGCCATCCACATATAGAGATGATCTCAGCCATCCACACAAAGAGACGAGCTCAGCCATCCACACAGATACGCGCGTTCAGTTATTGTCCGGGAACATTTTCACGCTGTGAAAAGTTTTACATGACGTCAACATACAATAAGGAACGATTTGGGAACTATTTCACACTGGGAAGATATTTACATGACACCCTGCACAGCAAAGGAAAGCAGTGCATAGCCCTGTTTTATCCCTTCAATCCAGTCCACTGGAAAGCATGACAGGCAAATCAGACAGTCACATGGTGGGGACAGATAACCGTGTTCTTATTCAGCAGAACAGAAGAAGAACAAGCTGCTGAGTTTTCACATGTATCCCAGCTATAAAGTAGGTTCTATGGCTCTGAGGGTGAAAAGCAGTGCGAGACTGCAGACGGTAAAAAGCACACAGTAGAGGTCAGAGGTTGCACCGGGGTGATGATTGAGCAAATCAATATGTGTTGGGGTGCAGCATTCTGTTCCTCAGTCCTCCAGTCCGGGATACTCCTCACTCCAAGATACTCCTCACTCCAAGATACTCCTCGCTCCAAGATACTCCTCACTCCAAGATACTCCTCACTCCAAGATACTCCTCACTCCAAGATACTCCCCACTCCAAGATACTCCTCACTCCAAGATACTCCCCACTCCAAGATACTCCACACTCCAAGATACTCCCCACTCCACGATACTCCTCACTCCAAGATACTCCTCACTCCAAGATACTCCTCACTCCAAGATACTCCCCACTCCAAGATACTCCTCACTCCAAGATACTCCTCACTCCAAGATACTCCTCACTCCAAGATACTCCCCACTCCAAGATACTCCTCACTCCAAGATATTTCTCACTCCAAGATACTCCTCACTCCAAGGTACTCCTCACTCCAAGATACTCCCCACTCCAAGATACTCCCCACTCCAAGATACTCCTCACTCCAAGATACTCCCCACTCCACGATACTCCTCACTCCAAGATACTCCCCACTCCAAGATACTCCTCACTCCAAGATACTCCCCACTCCAAGATACTCCCCACTCCAAGATATTCCTCATTCCAAGATAGTCCTCACTCCAAGATATTACTCACTCCAAGATACGCCTCGCTCCATGATATTCCTCATTCCAAGAAACTCCTCACTCCAAGATACTCCCCACTCTGGGAGTCCAGGGTGGAGCATGAGTGTCATCGATAGGGTTGGAGATAGGCTTACCCACGATAGTGTCTTGGATTGGAGTTGGAGAGAGAGTTTCCCATGCTAGTGTCTTGGAGTAGTGTTGGAGAGAGGTTTATCCATGCTTGTGTCTTGGAGTAGTGTTGGAGAGAGGGTTACCCATGCTTGTGTCTTGGAGTAGTGTTGGAGAGAGGTTTACCCATGCTTGTGTCTTGGAGTAGTGTTGGAGAGAGGGTTACCCATGCTTGTGTCTTGGACTAGTGTTGGAGAGAGGTTTACCCATGCTTGTGTCTTGGAGTAGTGTTGGAGAGAGGGTTACCCATGCTAGTGTCTTGGACTAGTGTTGGAGAGAGGGTTACCCATGCTAGTGTCTTGAATAATATTTGGAGAGAGGCTTACCCACGCTAGGGGCTCTCTCCATAGAATTTAAGTGAAAAATATGTGACAAGCCCCACTGTAAATTTAAAACTGTGTTTTCCACATTGGCTAAAAAGCTGTGTCTGTTGCTATGTGTGTGTGTAAAGTAGACAGGAAACCGCCTAGTAACCGTCTAAAATATCTTCCTTTTTAGCAGACCCCTTACTTGTCTCAAGCTCAGTGTCTCAAGTCGTTTGGTATTTTTCTCTCGTGTGTCTCCAGGGTTTAGATTCCAATGTAAAGAGGAGCTGGGGTTCCTCAGGTTTGGGTTCTGTGCCCGCTCCACCCCGCCTCCCACATTGCTGCCGCACATGTTATCTGCAGGCTGTTTATTTGTGGGTTCATGAGTGTTACCTTTCAGCTCCAATTCAGACGGTGAAAGTGATCTTACACCAACCAATCAGTCATGGACCTTAATGTCTTCATTGCCCTCTCCACTCACACCTGATTTCACTCTGCTGCCCAAATGGTATCAAGCTTACAGTCAGAACTGGTATGGTGTCTGTCCAAAAACATCTGATATTATTTCCTCTAGGTTCCAGAACTATGACGTCACATGATCCCACACTTTGTGACTCACTGTATTTGTATGGGAACTTGTTTCTACATTATGTTATATCTGAAAGAATGTACATCAATTTCAATGTATCATTTTATCAGTCATGATTTTGATGACTTTAACGTTGGACTCATACTGAAGTAAGATTTCAATCGTATTTCATTCAGGTTTATCTGACTCCTGAAACCAAGAGAACACAGCGTGAGGTTTATCTGACTTCTGAAACCAAGAGAACACAGCGTGATGTGTATCTGACTTCTGAAACCAAGAGAACACAGCGTGAGGTTTATCTGACTTCTGAAACCAAGAGAACACAGCGTGAGGTGTGTCTGACTTCTGAAACTAAGAGAACACGGCTCGAGGTTTGATTTGCACCCATGATGCTCAAGATCACATGTTTAGAGGTGCTTGATGGAGAGCATCACCTGCCAACTCCCTTCTAAGATGGACATGGAATCTCCAACATCATTAGACACGTTTGCACAGCACAGACACGACCTACCGTCCAGAAAATGGGACTGGAACATGTAGGCTAACCATGTGTGCATATCAATGTAGGCTAACCATGTGTGTATATCAATGTAGGTTAACCATGTGTGTATATCAATGTAGGTTAACCATGTGTGTATATCAATGTAGGCTAACCATGTGTGTATATCAATGTTGGCTAACCATGTGTGTATATCTATGTAGGCTAACCATGTGTGTATATCTATGTAGGCTAACCATGTGTGTATATCTATGTAGGCTAACCATGTGTGTATATCTATGTAGGCTAACCATGTGTGTATATCTATGTAGGCTAACCATGTGTTTATATTAATGTAGGATATTTGAACAGGAAGTGGGAATAAGATCAAACATTAATGAGGCAAGTCAAATGGACACTACACATGAAGTAGGCAACATCCATAGAGAGGGACAATAACAGCTGTTATATTAGAGAGGGAGACAACATACACATGCCAGATAATTATATATATTTTTTTACAAACATTCAGTTTTAATCCAATGGACAAAGTTGTTTAAAAAAATATTTTGTACACCCCTGGGAAGCAGTTCTTCCATCTAACTTGTTTCAAAGGTTGTTGTTGGAATAAACGACAGCCCGCAGTGGCCTTCATACTTTCTATATTTATTGAAAGAGCAAACAGGAAAATTAGAGAAACCTACACATTCAAAGAGAGGCGAAACAGTGTGATCAAATAAACAATGTCATATTTTGAATAGCTCATTCAATAGAATATCACACTGGGAATCAATAACATAGGCTTTCCATGTTGAATTAATCCTTAAGTAAGCTTTACATATATTGGCTTGTCTTACCAAGGTCACCTCCTGGAGAAATGTATATTTGACCATTATTTAAGTGAACTCCATAATAAAGACTTTTCCTTGGAGCACTGATCAGCTTGAGCTTGCTGCACTAGACAGCAGAACAGTATGCTTATTCCCAAAAGCGTTTAAATGTCTCTGAAAATGAAAGAAAAGTACACGCAAACTACAAATTACAACTTATAGTGAGGAAGATGCGTTCTGAGAAAGGTTGTTGATCATTACTATTATTTCAAATTTTTTTTTTTTTTTTTTTAATTGTGGCAAACAATTTTTTTAAGCAAGCAGATGACTGAAATAGCAGTGGCAGAGGCCCCATCTGAAAGCAGTGTTTCAGATATTGAGTGTTTAACCCTGGATGTAATATCCAGAAACCATCAACTTCAAATGAATGAGATCAAATTTGTCAAGATGTTGTACTCAGTACCACAGAAATGCTAAAATTTTTATTTATTTATTATTCTATCGAGATATCTTTGAGATTGCTGATTTACGAAGTAGACAATAACATTGTTTGTATGAGGACGTTTCTGCAGTTAAAGAACAACATTTTAAATCCTTATGATAAGATATACATTTATTGTGTTCTCATTCCAGGTAGAGTTTTTACCAGGATGCTGTGGGCTCATTACTAGGTAGAGTTTTTACCAGGATATTGTGGGTAGCGAACTGTCGAGTAAAAGCAGAGGGAAAATGTTTGTGAGAAAGGAAAACAAGAAAAAATTGAAAATGAATATGTTTTATCTTGGACAGCGTAGACGCAGTTAGAAAGCTCTGCCCTCCCTGGAGAAACTAACTATAGTCTATTTGATATTGCCTGTGGGGTACAGTCCCCCCCCCCCCCCCTCTCGCTTATTCCTCCATATTAAAGTGAAATCACCTGGGATGTAATTAATTTATTAGAATCAGTGTGCAGGGACAGGGGGGTCGTCGCATGTGTTTCATGGTGAGCTGTGGTTGCTTGGGTTCCGGGTGATTGGGATTAATAACAAGGGCCAATTTGAAATAGGAATCGGAGTGCTTAATAAACAGAGGAGGAGGAAGCATGAGGGTGCGTGAACCCCCCCCCCACACACACACACACCCAGGGCCATTGGAACAAAGGGGGCTTTGTGAGTGGGTGCGTATTACAGCGTACAGCGTGCTCTAGTTATAGTACACCAGATCCCAATTGTAACTCACTATAGTAATTATATAGGATAATTTACATGTCTTTATTTCAGACAAGTAAAACGTTATTTCAAACAGAGCACTCAAAACAGCCCGTTTCATGAGGCGTCTTGCATTTCAAATCGAGGAAATTGAGACGTTTCTCTGAGATTTAATGTAAAAGCTGTGTTCGTTCTGTGCTGTAGAATGGCGCTGCGATGGATAGCTCCCGTGTGACCAATTCTGTTATTTTGTGTGTTTTTTTTTTTGCGCTGATCTTAAAAGTAGTTTTACATAATGTTTCCGCCACCATTTCCTGTTTTACTTTTATATAATTTCTCTAGTCATCTCTGCATTGTTGGGAAGGTTGGGAGGCGTTTCACTGTTAGTATACACCTGTTGTTTACAAAGCATGTGACCAATTGTTTTTAATTTTATTTGAATACAGAATCATCACCTCATTGGTTTAGATATATCCCTCAAAGTAAAGCAAGAAGAGGTGAAGACTGCCCTGACTTCTGCGTGCTATCAAAATGCTAATTTAATAAATACCCTTTTAAACAGCTCAAACTGGTTGAATCAACTTTGTTTCCATCATCATTTTAACCAAAAAACATTTTTATCTAAAATCAACTTCTAACCTAAATCAATGATTTTTCTTTGTGATGATTTCACGTTGAATTGATGTTAAAATATCCGGCCTGAATCAGGCCTTCATGGTAGAATTGTTGCAAAGAAACCACTACTAAAGGACACCAATAAGAAGAAGAGACTTGCTTGGGCCAAGAAACACGAACAATGGACATTAGACTGGAGGAAATTTGTCCTTTGGTCTCATGAGTCCAAATTTTATGATTTTTAGTTCCAACTGTGTGACACAGAGTAGGTGAACGGATGATCTCTGCATTTGTGGTTCCACCGTGAAGCATGGAGGAGGAGGTGTGATGGTGTGGATGTTTTGCTGGTGACATGTTTTGTCTGTGATTTACACTTAGCCAGCATGGCTATCACAGCATTCTGCAGCAATTCGGCATATCATCTGGTTCTGCACTTAGTCGGTCTATCATTTGTTTTTCAACAGGACAATGACCCACAACACACCTCCAAGCTGTGTAAGGGCTAATTGACCAAGGAGAGTGATGGAGTGCTGCATCAGATGACCTGGCCTCCCTCAACCCAATTGAGATGGTTTGGGATGAGTTGGACCGCAGAGTGAAGGAAAAGCAGCCAACAAGTGCTCAGCATATATGGGAACTCCTTCAAGACTGTTGGAAAAGCATTCCTGATGAAGCTGGTTGAGATAATTCCAAGAGTGTGCAAAGCTGTAATCAAGGCAAAGGGTGGCTACTTTGAAAAATCAAAAATCAAAAATATATTTGGATTTTTTCACACTTTTTTTGGTTACTACTTGATTCCATGTGTTATTTCATAGTTTTTATGTCTTCGCTATTATTGTACAATGTAGAAAATAGTAAAAATAAAGAAAAACCCTTGAATGAGTAGGTCTGTCCAAACTTTTGACTGGTACTGTACATATTACACGCATTTAACCCCCTTTTTTAGGTAGGCACAAAACGAATAAGTTAAACCTGTATCGTTTACCTTCAGACAGTCCCATGACACGTGTGGGGGTTGTAGAGTATAACGGACAACACCATCGTGTTCGTGAGAATCTCATTATTCGGATGCTACTAAACAGAAGTTCGCAAATCGACAGTACCGACTCCGGACAAGTCTCCTGACACCTGTGGGGAGGTGAGGAGAAAGGTTAATTCAATAATTATTTTGAAGCCTTTAGACAATTGGGACATGGATTGTGTATGTGTGCCATTCAGAGTGTGAATGGGCAAAGACAAAATATTTAGAGGCTGGCTAATGATGGCTATTTAACAGTCTGATGGCCATGAGACAGAAGCTGTCTAGCGGGGTGAACAGGGTGGCTGACGTCCTTGATGATCTTCATGGAAGGTGATGCGTTGGGCTGACCACACCATCTTCTGTAGGGCCTTGCGGTTGTGGACAGTGCAGTTGCTGTACAGTCCAACAGCATGCTCTCAATGGGGCATAGAGTATGTAAGCGTTTGTGAGGGTCTTAGGGGACGAATTTCTTCAACCTCCTGAGGTTGCTTTTTATTTATTGTGGACTATTTCAAATTGCCAGTGATGTGTACACCAAGGAGCTTTTCAACTTCTCTACTGTGGCCCCGTTGATGTGGATGGGGCGATGCTCTCTCTGCTGTCTCCTGAAGTCCACGATCAGCTCCTTCGTTTTGTTGTTGAGGTTATTTTCCTGGCACCACTCCTCCAGGGCCCTCACCTCCTCCCTGCAGGCTGTCTCGTCGTTGTTTGTAATCAGGCCTACTACTGTTGTGTACTTCAGGATTGCGTTTGAGGCATACGTGTCCACACAGTCATGGGTAAACAGGGAGAGCAGGAGGGACCTGAGCACGCACCCTTGTGGGGCCCTTGCGTTGAGGATGAGCGAAGTGGAGGTGTTGTTGCCTACCTTCACCACCTGGGGACGGCCTGTCAGGATGTCCAGGACCGAGTTGCACAGGGCGAGGTTCAGACCCAGACTCAAATTTCTAGTTCTGACTATGCTCTTCAGAAGGTGTTGATATTAAAACCAAATAGTTCATATTTATTTCAACGTGGCGTGTGTGGGGTCAGTGGGTTCCTTTTGATGATTTATTTTGATTCCTCATGTCTTGCTCACACATGGTAGGACGAAGTTTGGTCCAAATCGGACGTTGGGTTATAGATGTATATAATATCTTCTGAATCCTATAAATGAAAACGACCAATTTAGTTGCAATCAATAAGCTTAATTTCTTTATTTTAAATTCTAACTACAGGAACGATTTCATAACAATCTTAGATCGTGTTTGTCATGACTTGCTGAAATGACATAGAATGACATTGCATAACACAACATATTAGATAAACTGTAATGACACTAACTCAGTGTTTCACAGTTAAGAGCTGTGAACAAACAAGGCCTCACAAAATATTTGAATGAGCCGCCACCCCTACATATCAATTCCCACTAAAGGAGGAAATAACTCTGTTTTGAGTTGCAGATAACCATTGGTTCTACATATAACCACCATGGAAGCCTTAAGGAATCCTAATTTTCTTTTGTGTGTGTGTGTGTGTGTATACCTGGAACTAAAGTAAACTTCATGAGCCCTCAGGCTTCGCTCATTGCCAGTATGTGCATAATGAAATCCATTGTCAATGGTAACGCACTTCCTCCCAGTATCAACGTTATAAATGTTTAATGTGGTGCGTGAGATTGCTATAAAGGTAGTAAATGAGATCAAAGCCTTCCGACATTATATGACCTGTCTGGGTGCCTGTTCAGTGTTGTTCACCAGAGGCCTCCTTTACTGGGCAGGATATTTGCATGGATAATGCACACCCCCTATGGATTATACTGGGCATAGCCTTCCACAATATACTCATAGAAGGGGCTCCTGCACTTTTTAATAGTCTCAATGACTCCTCTATAGAGGGTTGCCCTTCGACATAAGATGCCTCCTGGCAGCCATGTTGGTAGACCACCACATTCATTATTTTGATAACAACAGCTGAGCGGCTACCCCCAAGCTGCATGATAACAGCGCCTAAAACGGGTTGATTCAACACAACAGTCCATTTCTGTGCAGTATTTGGCTGCTCTAACAAGGTAGGAAAGACAACATAATTATTACATTTGTTTATAGATTTACATGCAATCATGAAACTCCAAGGAGAGCTGTCAGAAAAGTGATTAAACCTTTTTGCCCTTCAAGACCAGAACCCGCTGGTAAGTCTGATTGATTTTGAGTTTAGTTTAGCATTTATGCTAACCAGGTATAGTTTGGTTGTTATGCTGTTATGCTAACCAGGTTTAGTTAAGCTCTTATGTTGTTATGCTAACCAGGTTTAGTTGAGTTGCTCTATTGTTATGCTAACCAGGGGATAACAACGACCAATGTTTAGCATAGACAATGTAATTGTTGTGGTAGTCTTAGGCCAACCATCTTCATTATCACAGTGGCACCTCCATGTCCCAATCAGACCTTCTGGGAGACAAGTATCTGGCATTGAGCTTAGTGGTAGTAGTAGTAGTATATATTAGTGGTAGTAGTAGTAGTTGTATATATTAAGCTCTCATCATCTCCTGCTTCCAGACATTTCAACACCTAGATTACAAAGTTTGGATTTGCACTAAACAATTTAATTTCATGCACAAGGCATGTACAAAATCCAGTATAATGATTAGCCTCATATACATTGTCTTCAAGTATCGCTTTTAAATTGAGAATCAATATGTAAATAATGTGTTTTTAGCTATCCTCTGCTTCAATGCATTATTGGCATTGCCTTCCATAATCAGCAGCAAAACGGGTTCACACGGCTGATTTCCTGAAAAAAAAGAGTGACAATCAGATAAAAATAATTGTGAGCTTATGACTGAACAACAAGGTCAGACTCAATAGACATCACACATCCCCAGTATAGTACTAGCCATTGTCCAGTCTCTAGACAACAAGGTAGACGAAATTCGAGCAAGGGTTGCCTTCCAGAGAGACATCAGAGATTGTAACATCCTCTGTTTCAATGAAAAACGTGGCTCTCTCGGGATATGCTGTCGGAGTCAGCCACCTGGTGTTGCGGTGCGTGAATGAGGACCCAAAAGCGAATCAACTTAAACAGAGCTTCTTTAATTACCAAACATAGGTAGGCTCAGATGGACCGGCAGATTCCGACAGGACAGGACAAGGTTACAGCAAACATGACGACAGTCTGGTTCAGGCATGAATGACACAAACAAACAAGAATCCGACAAGGACAGGAGCAGAAACAGAGAGAGATATAGGGACCTAATCAGAGGGAAAAAAGGGAACAGGTGGGGAACGGGGTGAATGGGTAGTTAGAGGAGACAAGGGACAGCTGGGGGAAAGCGGGGGAGAAAAGGTAACCTAACACGACCAGCAGAGGGAGACAGGGTGAAGGGAAAGGACAGAGACAAGACAACATGACAGTACCCCCCCACTCACCGAGCGCCTCCTGGCGCACTCGAGGAGGAAACCTGGCGGCCACGGAGGAAATCATCAATCAGCGCACGGTCCAGCACGTCCCGAGAGGGAACCCAACTCCTCTCCTCAGGACCGTACCCCTCCCAGTCAACTAGGTACTGATGACCACGGCCCCGAGGACGCATGTCCAAGATCTTACGGACCCTGTAGATAGGTGCGCCCTCGACAAGGATGGGGGGGGGGGGGGGGAAGACGAGCGGGGGCGCGAAGAACGGGCTTAACACAGGAGACATGGAAGACCGGGTGGACGCGACGAAGATATCGCGGAAGAAGAAGTCGCACTGCGACAGGATTAATGACCTGAGAGATACGGAATGGACCAATGAACCGCGGGGTCAACTTGCGAGAAGCCGTCTTAAGGGGAAGGTTCTGAGTGGAGAGCCAAACTCTCTGACCGCGACAATACCTAGGGCTCTTAGTTCTACGCTTATTAGCAGCTCTCACAGTCTGCGCCCTATAACGGCAAAGTGCAGACCTGACCCTCTTCCAGGTGCGCTCGCAACGTTGGACAAAAGCCTGAGCGGAGGGGACGCTGGACTCGGCGAACTGAGATGAGAACAACGGAGGCTGGTACCCGAGGCTACTCTGAAAAGGAGATAGCCCGGTCGCAGACGAAGGAAGCGAGTTGTGGGCGTATTCTGCCCAGGGGAGCTGTTCTGACCAAGACGCAGGGTTGCGAAAAGAAAGACTGCGTAAGATGCGACCAATAGTCTGATTGGCCCGTTCTGCTTGACCGTTAGACTGGGGGTGAAAGCCGGAAGAGAGACTGACGGAAGCCCCAATCAAACGGCAAAACTCCCTCCAAAATTGAGACGTGAATTGCGGACCTCTGTCCGAAACGACGTCTGACGGAAGGCCATGAATTCTGAAAACATTCTCGATGATGATTTGTGCCGTCTCTTTAGCAGAAGGAAGCTTAGCAAGGGGAATGAAATGAGCCGCCTTAGAGAACCTATCGACAACCGTAAGAATAACAGTCTTCCCCGCTGACGAAGGCAGTCCGGTGACAAAATCTAAGGCGATGTGAGACCACGGTCGAGAGGGAATAGGAAGCGGCCTGAGACGGCCGGCAGGAGGAGAGTTACCGGACTTAGTCTGCGCGCAGACCGAACAAGCAGCCACGAAACGACGCGTGTCATGCTCCCGGGTGGGCCACCAGAAACGCTGGCGAATGGAAGCAAGCGTACCCCGAACGCCAGGGTGGCCGGCTAACTTGGCAGAGTGAGCCCACTGAAGAACGGCCAGACGAGTAGGAACGGGAACGAAAAGAAGGTTCCTAGGACAAGCGCGCGGCGACGGAGTTTGAGTGAGTGCTTGCTTTACCTGCCTCTCAATTCCCCAGACAGTCAACCCGACAACACGCCCCTCAGGGAGAATCCCCTCGGGGTCAGTGGAGGCTACTGAAGAACTGAAGAGACGAGACAAAGCATCAGGCTTGGTGTTCTTAGAGCCCGGACGATAAGAAATCACGAACTCGAAACGAGCGAAAAACAGCGCCCAACGCGCCTGACGCGCATTAAGTCGTTTGGCAGAACGGATGTACTCAAGGTTCCTATGGTCAGTCCAAACGACAAAAGGAACGGTCGCCCCCTCCAACCACTGTCGCCATTCGCCTAGGGCTAACCGGATGGCGAGCAGTTCGCGGTTACCCACATCATAGTTACGTTCCGACGGCGACAGGCGATGAGAAAAATACGCGCATGGGTGGACCTTGTCGTCAGAGAGGGAGCGCTGAGAAAGGATGGCTCCCACTCCCACCTCTGACGCGTCAACCTCGACAACGAACTGTCTAGAGACGTCAGGTGTAACAAGGATAGGAGCGGATGTAAAACGATTCTTGAGGAGATCAAAAGCTCCCTGGGCGGAAACGGACCACTTAAAGCACGTCTTGACAGAAGTAAGGGCTGTGAGAGGAGCTGCCACCTGACCGAAATTACGGATGAAACGACGATAGAAGTTCGCGAAGCCGAGAAAGCGCTGCAGCTCGACGCGTGACTTAGGGACGGGCCAATCAATGACAGCTTGGACCTTAGCGGGATCCATCTTAATGCCTTCAGCGGAAATAACAGAACCGAGAAATGTGACGGAGGAGGCATGAAAAGTGCACTTCTCAGCCTTCACAAAAAGACAATTCTCTAAAAGGCGCTGGAGGACACGTCGAACGTGCTGAACATGAATCTGGAGTGACGGTGAAAAAATCAGGATATCGTCAAGGTAAACGAAAACAAAGATGTTCAGCATGTCTCTCAGGACATCATTGACTAATGCCTGAAAGACAGCTGGAGCGTTAGCGAGGCCGAAAGGAAGAACCCGGTATTCAAAGTGCCCTAACGGAGTGTTAAACGCCGTCTTCCACTCGTCCCCCTCCCTGATGCGCACGAGATGGTAAGCGTTACGAAGGTCCAACTTAGTGAAAAACCTGGCTCCCTGCAGGATCTCGAAGGCTGAAGACATAAGAGGAAGCGGATAACGATTCTTCACTGTTATGTCATTCAGCCCTCGATAATCTATGCAGGGGCGCAGAGACCCGTCCTTCTTCTTGACAAAAAAAAACCCCGCTCCGGCGGGAGAGGAGGAGGGGACTATGGTACCGGCGTCAAGAGCTACAGACAAATAATCTTCGAGAGCCTTACGTTCGGGAGCCGACAGAGAGTATAGTCTACCCCGGGGGGGGGTGGTTCCCGGAAGGAGATCAATACTACAATCATACGACCGGTGTGGAGGAAGAGAGGTGGCCCTGGACCGACTGAACACCGTGCGCAGATCGTGATATTCCTCCGGCACCCCTGTCAAATCACCAGGCTCCTCCTGTGAAGAAGAGACAGAGGAAACAGGAGGGATAGCAGACATTAAACATTTCACATGACAAGAGACGTTCCAGGAGAGGATAGAATTACTAGACCAATTAATGGAAGGATTATGACAAACTAGCCAGGGATGGCCCAAAACAACAGGTGTAAAAGGTGAACGAAAAATTAAAAAAGAAATGGTTTCACTATGATTACCAGAAACAGTGAGGGTTAAAGGTAGCGTCTCACGCTGAATCCTGGGGAGAGGACTACCATCCAGGGCGAACAAGGCCGTGGGCTCCTTTAACTGTCTGAGAGGAATGTCATGTTCCCGAGCCCAGGTCTCGTCCATAAAACAGCCCTCCGCCCCAGAGTCTATTAAGGCACTGCAGGAAGCTGACGAACCGGTCCAGCGTAGATGGACCGACAAGGTAGTGCAGGATCTTGAAGGAGAGACAGGAGTAGTAGCGCTCACCAGTAGCCCTCCGCTTACTGACGAGCTCTGGCCTTTTACTGGACATGAAGTGACAAAATGACCAGCGGAACCGCAATAGAGACAGAGGCGGTTGGTGATTCTCCGTTCCCTCTCCTCAGTCGAGATGCGGATACCTCCCAGCTGCATGGGCTCAGCACCCGAGCCGGCAGAGGAAGATGGTAGTGATGCGGAGAGGGAGGCGACGGAGAGCGCGAGCTCCTTTCCACGAGCTCGGTGACGAAGATCAACCCGTCGCTCAATGCGAATAGCGAGTTCAATCAAGGAATCCACGCTGGAAGGAACCTCCCGGGAGAGAATCTCATCCTTTACCTCTGCGCGGAAACCCTCCAGAAGACGAGCGAGCAAGGCCGGCTCGTTCCAGCCACTGGAGACAGCAAGAGTGCGAAACTCAATAGAGTAGTCTGTTATGGATCGATTGCCTTGACATAGGGAAGACAGGGCCCTGGAAGCCTCCTCCCCAAAAACAGATCGATCAAAAACCCGTATCATCTCCTCCTTAAAGTCTTGATACTGGTTAGTACACTCAGCCCTTGCCTCCCAGATTGCCGTGCCCCACTCACGAGCCCGTCCAATAAGGAGAGATATGACATAGGCGACACGAGCAGTGCTCCTGGAGTAAGTGTTGGGCTGGAGAGAAAACACAATATCACACTGGGTGAGGAACGAGCGGCATTCAGTGGGCTCCCCAGAGTAACACGGCGGGTTATTGATTCTGGGCTCCGGAGATTCGAAAGCCCTGGAAGTGGCCGGTGGATCGAGGCGGAGATGGTGAACCTGTTCTGTGAGGTTGGAGACTTGGGTGGCCAGGGTCTCAACGGCATGTCGAGCAGCAGACAATTCCTGCTTGTGTCTGCCTAGCATCGCTCCCTGGATCTCGACGGCTGAGTGGAGAGGATCCGAAGTCGCTGGGTCCATTCTTGGTCGGATTCTTCTGTTGCGGTGCGTGAATGAGGACCCAAAAGCGAATCAACTTAAACAGAGCTTCTTTAATTACCAAACATAGGTAGGCTCAGATGGACCGGCAGATTCCGACAGGACAGGACAAGGTTACAGCAAACATGACGACAGTCTGGTTCAGGCATGAATGACACAAACAAACAAGAATCCGACAAGGACAGGAGCAGAAACAGAGAGAGATATAGGGACCTAATCAGAGGGAAAAAAGGGAACAGGTGGGGAACGGGGTGAATGGGTAGTTAGAGGAGACAAGGGACAGCTGGGGGAAAGCGGGGGAGAAAAGGTAACCTAACACGACCAGCAGAGGGAGACAGGGTGAAGGGAAAGGACAGAGACAAGACAACATGACACCTGGATTCTCAGTGCATCACGCCTACAGGAATAAACACCTCTTCAGCAAGAAGAAGGGCGGGGGTGTATGTTTCATGATTAACAATTCATGGTGTAATTGTAACAGCATAAAGGAACTCAAGTCCTTCTGCTCACCCAATCTAGAATTCCTTACAATCAAGTGACGGCCCATTATACCTACCAAGAGAATTCTCGTCAGTTAAAGTCACAGCTGTGTACATTCCCCTTCAAGCAGACACCAAGACGGCCATCAAGGAACTTCACTGGACTATATACAAACTGGAAATCCTGAGGCAGCATTTATTGTAGCTGTGGATTTTAACGAAGCAAATTTGAGAACAAGGCTACCTAAATTCTATCAGCATATTGATTGCACTATGAGCAGGGGTAATACACTCTAACAGTGGAGGGCATGCAAATCTCTCCCCCGCTCTCCCTTCGGTAAATCTGACCACGACACCATCTTGCTCCTACCGTCTTATAGGCAGAAACTCAAACAGGAATGTACCAGTGATGAGAACCGTTCAACGTTGGTCTGACCAATCGGAAGCCACGCTTCAAGATTGTTTTGATCACATGGACTGGAATATGTTCCAGTCAGCCTCAGAGAACAACATCGACCTATACGCTGACTCGGTGAGTGCGTTTATAAAGAAGTGCATTGGAGATGTGGTACCCACCGGGACTATTAAAACCTACCCTAACCAGAAACCGTGAATGGATGGATGGAAAACTGCCGCAAACCTCTGAATGTTGTGTTGCTATATCTCTCTGTCCTCATAGTTTTTCTCGCTATTGACTGGAACTGAAGAATATTTTCACAATGTCCTCCTAGAAAGGTACCTGCCCTATCCAGAGTAGCCTAATCCACCTTTTCTGACACCTGGAACTACTAGCTAATCATTTCACCCTCTTCCATGGCTGTTAGCTAGCTAGCTACCTAGCCACAAATGCATTTCGAGTTACAATGATAAATAGTTCAAGATAGCTATCTAACTAGCTAATATGAAGCTAGCTAGCTGGTCATACTTAATTCACTTGGCTAGCTATACAGTATGTAATGTTGGCTAGCTAGTAAACATTACGTTAACAGCTAATTTGAGTTAGCTTGCTCACAAAGTTCCTGTAGCTATATATTTACTTACTTGAATAGGTTCTCCCTGTCACGCCCTGACCGTAGAGAGGTTTATATGTCTCTATTTTGGTTTGGTCAGGGTGGGATTTGGGTAGGCATTCTATTTCCCTTTTTCTATGATTTTGTATTTCTATGTTATGGCCGGGTGCGGTTCTCAATCAGAGGCAGCTGTCTATCCTTGTCTCTGATTGAGAACCATACTTAGGCAGCCTTTTTCCCACCTGTATTTGTGAGTAGTTGTCCATGTATAGGTGCCTGTGAGCACTACGTTGGCGTCATGCGTTCGTTTGGATGTTGATTGTTTTGTTGGCGACATCTTATAATAAAGAAGTATGTACGCTCACCACGCTGCGCTTTGGTCCGCTGTTTCCACCTTAGACGATCGTGACACTTATATCTTATATCTCCCTCTCTAACTTTAAGCATCAGCTGTCAGAGCAGCTTACCGATCACTATACCTGTACACAGCCCATCTGTAAATAGCCCAGCCAACTACCTCGTCCCCATATTATTACTTACACTCTTGATCTTTTGCACCCCAGTATCTCTACTGTTTCCACCTTAGACGATCGTGACACTCCCACTGCCTCCGTTTTCTGGGTCCATAGAAAAACAAAACAGTGGGGCAATCATCCAGAAGTTTCCGGTGGTAGCAAAACGCAGCAAAACGCAGCAAAACGCAGCAAAACGCAGCAAGCCATGTGTACGATTAGAGGATTTCCACCAGACTGACTCTCTGGTCTTCCAACATGATTTGTGATGCGACTGCAAGCCCTCGATAGTATAATTCTCTGTTTTTACATGGTCCTGATGTCTAAGCAGTGGTGTAGGCAGTCATCTCATGTAGAGTATCTTATGTAGGTATGATGTGTCTCTTGTCTTAAAAAAAAAAAGTACATTACTGAGTCATTTTCACAATAAAAGATTTTAAAATACGTCACATTTTACAAAACATAATATTTTTGGAACACATGCAAAATAGCTTTGCATTGACATAGTAGTTACATGAACACATAGGCACATAGTACAGATCCCATTGTAGTCTATTGGGGCATTATGAGGTATTAGAATTAGCTTAAAGTGTGTGAGCCAATGCTCTACAGTCAGCTAGTCACTCAGAAAATATAACTTTAACTAACTCACTTCTGTACATTGCGCTGGTCCGTTCAAATGACCTCATTTTTGCGCCCAAAAAAACGTAATACTTCCAGATCCACTGTAATGTCAAAAAAAAGCAACATTTTTTGTAAAGCACAATTTCTCCCCTTTCCAACAGAATCAATGACGAGACCTTCATGCTGCCCGTCTCTGCATGATTCAAGAAGGCAATGAGCTCCGTCGGGTCTTTTTAAAAATGGCTGGTGAGGAAGCGAAAGCTTATTGCGTGATAGTGAAAAGGAGAGATATGTTGTGTGGGGAAATGGCTTTTTTTACCCGATCTGTCCAACTTATCACCTCTAAGATGTACATAAAACACTATAAAGAGTTTGTATAACTTGTCATTACATATGAAGGTTTGTGTCGAATTTTTAGACAGGTTTTGGGGCGCCGCTAGAGTTATCTTCAGAACTAAACAGCGGCTATTAAAAGAGTCATGATGGCTTGCAATGATGACGCAAAAAATGACTAGGTATCCTCCCCCTTGCCCAGTCCCTTTCTTGTTTTTAATCGGTGAGAGAAGCGCTACACCTGGTGGAGAGAGGCTGTACGACACAGAATGAGTTGCATTATGGGTGCAGTACGACACAGAATGAGTTGCATTATGGGTGCTGTACGACCCAGAATGAGTTGCATTATGGGTGCTGTACGGCACAGAATGAGTTGCAATTATGGGTGCTGGACGTTACGCCATGACACGTCACAATTTAACGTACAGCGTCGGAGGGGGTCCGTTTTTTCCAACTTTTATCCAATACTATTGGTCCATCACCATGTCAATCAACGCTTGAATAGAAACGTAGTTCACACCCCAGATTTTGACGTCAAAAACAGTCGCTACAGTGCCAGTAGTTTTCATTGCAAGCCTTGTTTGAATGCCGCGGTTGCGCAAATTTGTACGGAATGGGGTTAGTCACCATTACTGACTTACCGTGAAGTGAAGCAGCAAATATTTAGCCTGTTCTTCAGCAGAATCTCGAGGGTAATGCTTATATTTTAGCTACTTTTAACCTGCCAGATGTACTACTGTGACGGGAGTCAGTTTCTCTGTACACAACCACATTCTGGTCATCCCCCTGTGGCACTCCCTCTATTTCTCTCTCTGCCTCTCATTCCATCTCCCTTTCTCTCTCTCCCTCCCTGTCTTACATAATCTCTCTACCGTTATCTCTCTCTCTATATATATATATATTTCGGTGTCTATCCTTTCCCCTTCTTTCCCTGCCTTTCTCTCTCTCCCTCCCTGTCTTACATAATCTCTCTACCGTTATCTCTCTCTCTATATATATATATATATTTCGGTGTCTATCCTTTCCCCTTCTTTCCCTGCCTTTCTCTCTCTCCCTCCCTGTCTTACATAATCTCTCTACCGTTATCTCTCTCTCTATAGATATATATATATTTCGGTGTCTATCCTTTCCCCTTCTTTCCCTGCCTTTCTCTCTCTCCCTCCCTGTCTTACATAATCTCTCTACCGTTATCTCTCTCTCTATATATATATATATATTTCGGTGTCTATCCTTTCCCCTTCTTTCCCTGCCTTTCTCTCTCTCCCTCCCTGTCTTACATAATCTCTCTACCGTTATCTCTCTCTCTATATATATATATATTTCGGTGTCTATCCTTTCCCCTTCTTTCCCTGCCTTTCTCTCTCATCCCTGTGTTTCTTTCTCTATTTTCAATGCTCTTTCACTCTCATCCTCTGCTTCAAACCTTCAAAAGCTTCAAACTGCTTCTCCCCAGCCCTCACGCTGCCATGCCTTACCAGAAACGAGCAGTCTGCTGGATACACTCTGCCTGAGCCCATGCTAACCCATGAGGCTGTCATAGTGAAAACCACACTTTTAATTACCTGGGAAAATGCCCTGTTATGCACATGTCCTACGGCACAAGATGTCAGGAAGCATACAGGTTAATTCCTTTATATGCATCTTTCTCCCTCTCGCTTTCTGTCTGTATCTGTCATCTCCCTTTCTCTCTCTCTTTCTGTCTGTATCTGTCATCTCTTTTTCTTTCTCTCTTTCTGTCTATATCTCCCATCTCCCTTTCTCTCTCTCTTTCTGTCTATATCTGTCATCTCTCTTTCTCTCACTGTGTACATCAATTTCTCTCACTTTCTCAGCGTGTCACACCCTACATCTCTCTCTCTCTCTGCATGTCACTCTCTATATCTCTCTCGCTCTTTCTCTGTCTCAACAGATGCACAATTGAAAGCCTTTATATTTATTTATTTGTAATGAAGGAAAGAAGATTTCCTTTCCATGTGTGTCCTTCCTGTAATGATATGTATGTTTTCTGTTCTCTTCTGACTTGGGCATTAGATGACTTGGGCATTAGCATAGGTATGGGGAAAGGACTATGAGACTGTATAAAAAGGAAGCCATCTTTTCTCCCAAGCATCCAGATTGTCCTTGCTTTTGCTATCCTTGTTGGGACTTTTTGGGTATTTCCAGGTTTGTTGCATCACTACATGCACACACACACAGACTGGGACACACACTCAAGCTCAGACATACAGACACACACATACACACACACACACACACACACACGTGCACACGCACACACACGCACGCACACACGCACACACACGCACGCACGCACACACACACACAGGGCTCTATTTTCGTCTCGCGTCAAGCCAGGGCAATTGTCAAACGCACACTTGTTTGCAATTTCGACCTGTTAAAGTCGTCACTCTTCTGTCTTCTGTGACCTCGTTTGCCCTGATGTGGGAGGGGGGCCAGTTTCAGGCAGTTTCGGAGGGGATATTTAAGACCAAGTAAAATGTAGTCTTAGCAGTAAACATCCTGGTTGGACATGCAGTAAACATCTGGTTGGACATGTACAATAATCATATTTAATTTACAGCTAAGACCTGAAGCTAGTCCAATTGGACACCTTCTACAGCTGTCAAATTCAACTCTGACATGGCATGGATATTGACAGCTGAAGCGCACAGAAAACACTTTGAAAAATATATTTTATTTTTGATGTATTCTTTTTCATATCCCTAACCTACGCTGCCTGAAACTTCTCATTTACAACTGCGACCTGGCCAAGATGAAGAAAAGCAGTGTGACAAAAACAACAACACATGAACAAACGTAAAGTCAATAACACAATAGAAAAATCAGAATACAGTGTGTGCAAATTAAGTAAGGAAGTAAGGCAATAAATATATTGGCCAATATTGGCGAAGTAATTACAATTGATACATTTACACAGGAGTGATACATGTGCAGAGGAGGATGTTTAAGTAGAAATACTGGTGTGCAAAAGAGCAGAAAAATAAAAACAAATATGGGGATGAGGTAGGTAGTTGGTTGGGTGGGCTATTTACAGATGGGCTATGTACTATGTACAGCTGCAGCGATCGGTAAGCTGCTCTGACAGCTGACCCTTAAAGTTAGTGAGGGAGATACAGTATGTCTCCAACTTCAGTGATTTTTTTCAATTCGTTCCAGTCATTGGCAGCAGAGAACTGGAAGGAAAGGAAGCCAAAGTAGGTGTTGGCTTTGGGGATGACCAGTGAGATATACCTGCTGGAGAACGTGCTACGGGTGGGTGTTGTTATGGAGACCAGTGAGCTGAGATAAGGCGGAGCTTTACCTAGCAGAGACTTGTAGATGACCTGGATGTGGGTTTGGCGACAAATATGTAGTGAGGACAAGCCAACGAGAGCATACAGGTCGCAGTGGTGGGTAGTATATGCAGCTTTGGTGACAAAACGGATGGTACTGTGATAGACTGGATCCAATTTGCTGAGTCGAAGACAAGGATCGGTAGGATAGGCAGTTTTACGAAAGTATGTTTGGCAGCATGAGTGAAGGAGGCTTTGTTTGCGAAATAGGAAGCCAATTCTAGATTTAATTCTGGATTGGAGATGCTTAATGTGAGTCTGGAAGGAGAGTTTACAGTCTAGTCAGACACCTAGATATTTATAGTTGTCCACATATTCTAAGTCAGAACCGTCCAGAGTAGTGATGCTAGTCGGCGGGCGGGTGTGGCCAGCGATCGATTGAAGAGCATGCATTTCATTTTACTAGCATTTAAGGGTAGTTGGAGGCCATGGAAGGAGTGTTGTATGGCATTGAAGCTCGTTTGGTGGGTTGTTAACACAGCGTCCAAAGAAGGGCCAGATGTATACAGAATGGTGTCGTCTGCATAGAGGTGGATCAAAGAATCACCCGCAGCAAGAGCGACATCATTGATGTATACAGAGAAAAGAGTCGGCCCGAGAATTGAACCCTGTGGCACCCCCATAGAGACTGTCAGAGGTCCAGACAACAGGCTCTCCAATTTGACACACTGAACTCTATCTGTGAAGCAGTTGATGAACCAGGCAAGGCAGATGTTTAGGGTCCAGATTTTGCAGCTCTTTCAGAACATCAGCTATCTGGATTTGGGTGAAGGAGAAGCGGGGGGGGGCTTGGGTCAGTTGCTGCCGGGGTTGTGGTAGCCATGTGGAGAGCATTGCCAGCAGTAGAGAAATGCTTTTTGAAAATCTCGATTATCGTGGATTTATCAGTGATGACAGTGTTTCCTAGTCTCAGAGCAGCGGGCAGCTGGGATGAGGTAATGTTATTCTCCATGGACTTTAAAGTGTCCCAAAACTTTTCCAAATTTGTGCTGCAGGATGCACATTTCTGTTTGAATAAGCTAGCCTTTGCTTTCCTAAGCCCTCCATGTAGACCTCCCTGTAGGCTATACGACCAACATGGAACGAGAGATGAGTTGACCTCCCTGTAGGCTATACGACCAACATGGAACGAGAGATGAGTTGTCCTCCCTGTAGGCTATACGACCAACATGGAACGAGAGATGAGTTGTCCTCCCTGTAGGCTATACGACCAACATGGAACGAGAGATGAGACGACCAGGTTGACACTCATATTTAGAAATATTTAACTTATTTTCCTGTAACAATTGTTTTCCATTTCGTTTGATTTAATAATGAACCACCTTAGTAGCCTACCCTTACCCTGCTATAACCAAACAACCCCTTAGTAGACTACCCTTACCCTGCTATAACCAAACATCCCCTTAGTAGCCTACCCTTACCCTGCTATAACCAAACAACCCCTTAGTAGACTACCCTACCCTGCTATAACCAAACAACCCCTTAGTAGACTACCCTACCCTGCTATAACCAAACACCCCCTTAGTAGCCTACCCTTACCCTGCTATAACCAAACACCCCCTTAGTAGGCTACCCTTACCCTGCTATAACCAAACATCCCCTTAGTAGCCTACCCTTACCCTGCTATAACCAAACACCCCCTTAGTAGCCTACCCTTACCCTGCTATAACCGAACAACCCCTTAGTAGCCTACCCTTACCCTGCTATAACCAAACACCCCCTTAGTAGCCTACCCTTACCCTGCTGTAACCAAACACCCCCTTAGTAGCCTACCCTTACCCTGCTATAACCAAACACCCCCTTAGTAGCCTACCCTTACCCTGCTATAACCAAACACCCCCTTAGTAGCCTACCCTTACCCTGCTATAACCAAACAACCCCTTAGTAGCCTACCCTTACCCTGCTACAACCAAACACCCCCTTAGTAGCCTACCCATACCCTGCTACAACCAAACATCCCCTTAGTAGCCTACCCTTACCCTGCTATAACCAAACACCCCCTTAGTAGCCTACCCTTACCCTGCTATAACCAAACACCCCCTTAGTAGCCTACCCTTACCTTGCTATAACCAAACACCCCCTTAGTAGCCTACCCTTACCCTGCTATAACCAAACACCCTCTTAGTAGCCTACCCTTACCC
>NW_027259596.1:25000-27682 GCF_045791955.1 Oncorhynchus clarkii lewisi
TTTTCAAATACTTCCAATAGAAGTTCAGGCCATGGGGAGGGGGGTTAACCCCTGACCCCTGCTCACATATGGCTGTTCTGTTTTCCTCTCACTTCTCTGTAACAGCGTTGCACAGGGCCAGTGGTAGACCGAAACCTGAGAGGCTTCACTCCCCCTCTCTGAAAAATGTGTTTGGCGAGAAGCAAGTCTTTGATGAGCTGATACATCCAGACTCCGAGACCGTAATGAGTTTCTAGTGATCCATCCAGACTCAGAGACTGTTTTGAGTTTCCAGTGATCCATCAAGACTCAGAGACTGTTTTGAGTTTCCAGTGATCCATCCAGACTCAGAGACTGTTTTGAGTTTCCAGTGTTCCATCCAGACTCAGAGACTGTTTTGAGTTTCCAGTGATCCATCCAGACTCAGAGACTGTTTTGAGTTTCCAGTGTTCCATCCAGACTCAGAGACTGTTTTGAGTTTCCAGTGTTCCATCCAGACTCAGTGACTGTTTTGAGTTTCAAGTGATCCATCCAGACTCAGACTGTTTTGAGTTTCCAGTGATCCATCCAGACTCAGAGACTGCTTTGAGTTTCCAGTGTTCCATCCAGACTCAGAGATTGTTTTGAGTTTCCAGGGATCCATCCAGACTCAGAGACTGTTTTGAGTTTCCAGTCATCCATCCAGACTCAGAGACTGTTTTGAGTTTCCAGTGTGTTAGGCCCCTTTTTGTTTTCAGATGCTCCTCCATCTGAGAAGCAGATTCCCCCTTTTCCCTCTTCGTCATGCGGCAGAGCATGAATTTAAACACTGACTTGGCGAGCCACTTTTTATCTACGGTCCCCTCTCGTTTAGAAGCCATCAACTCTCCCACCAAGCTTGAGACATAAAGACAGAGTCTCCCCATGGTCTGTGAATGATATCAACTAGATCGACACATTCATTCACATTCAGACCCGTCACCTTAGGACGTTTCTTAGCCAATATGGCTGCCAGACAGGTCCGACACACCTGCTCGGGAAGGTTGGAGATGTTTTGGCATCCTTGGACAACCTTTAGGTCACGTTTGTGTGGATTGTGAAGTGGCCATTTGGGTGTGTATCCCTCATTCATTATTCGAGCGTTGCCGGTCTAAACTACAGCAGGTGTATGATTTTACAGTCCCGTGCTGAATTATGGAGTATGGACAATACAGGAAAGGTCTGGATGCAGCACCTATATAATGTATTTTACAACCATTACAGTCTCAGTGCCGTAATCCTCAAGGGCCAAATTGTCTACAGTTTTTTTTATTCTCCTAGAGCACATCTGGCTGTTTGTCTGTCTCTCTGTCTAACCAGGACTGTTCAGGGAGTCCTCGAAATCTTAAAACAAAAATGACATGAAATTAGCTGTTGCTTGCCATTAGAGTCCACTCACTTTGGGTTTAAAACAGATGATGTTTAAAATATAGAATCTAAACCCCTTAAGCTGTACAGTTCTGCTCAATATTAAACTAATATTGTGATCTCTGTATATTTATCCTATCATTTCTTGTTTACACTTGTCTGTCTCATCATGTTTTGGTGTTGACACAATGAAATCCTGCCTCCCCTCATGCAAGTCATGCGGTATCATGTGGCCAAAACAACTTTTCAAGCTTTTGTATACTGTTTTGGTTTATGTCAGTGTTTCTCTCTCCTCCCTGGCATAATTGCTGGGACTCTTAGACAATCACGGATTATAAAGGAAAAGCCACTTCTCAGACACTGACGCTTCATTCCCGGACGTGTTCAACACCAAGCCGCCGACTCTCACGAGGACTGTGTGCTCTCGTTCAACATGAGTAAGTCATTTAAGCATGTTAACCCTCACAAAGCTGCTGGCCTCAGGCGGCATCCCAAGCCACGTCCTCAGAGCACGTGCAGACCAGCTGCTTGGAGTGTTTACGGACATATTCAATCTCTAAATTGAAATGTTTAAACAAAATTTGTGCAACCAATAAAATTGTATGTATATAGCACTGCTGGGGGACTTGAAAAGCCATAGTCAATCAATCAATAATATTGTCACGCCCTGACCTTAGAGAGTATTTTATGTCTCTATTTGGTTTGGTCAGGGTGTGATTTGGGGTGGGCATTCTTTGATTTGTTTTCTATGATTTTGTGTTTCTATGTTTTGGCTGGGTATGGTTCTCAATCAAGGACAGCTGTCTATCGTTGTCTCTGATTGGGAACCATACTTAGGTAGCCCTTTTTCCCTCCTTTCGTTGTGGGTAGTTAACTTTGTTTGTGGCACTAATGCCCTGTAAGCTTCACGGTTGTTTTTTCGTTTGTAGTTTTGTTGGCGACATTTTGAAATAAAAAGGAAAATGTACCCTCACCACGCTGCACCTTGGTCTTCTTCCAGCAACGGCCATGACAAATATAATCATATTTTTAGTATTGTTTAGTAGAAACTATGAGAAACGAAAGGTTCAGAACTTTTGTGAAACATTACAGCAAAATTGAAAACTATATGGCAATTATAAATCAAAATGTTGAGGTTTTCAGCAATAGATAGGAGGGGTTGAGGGTAGCTGAAGGGTGGGACTGGATGGTCTTCAGAGATATAAATATATATATATATATATATATATATATACATTACCAGTCGAAAGTTTGGAAACACCTACTCATTCAAGGGTTTTTCTTAAGTTTTACTGTTTTTTACATTGTAGAATAATA
>NW_027259597.1:0-27664 GCF_045791955.1 Oncorhynchus clarkii lewisi
GAATACCAGGTGCTGTAAGCTTTTTGTCACTGCCTTGTGGAATTTCAACTCTTTGTCCGTTTTTTCCCACAAGGCTGAAATATGTGCCCTCGCTTTGAAATAAGTAAGCAAGGTTAGTTTGTATTTCATCCAACAATCTGTGCTACAAATTATGGCTACAGTATATGCAATTTCTTCCACTTTTTGAGTGACACAAAGATGCTTATCTAAATGGTGAAAATGCAACAGCTGTTAATCAGGCTCACTTTGACTTTACATAGTGCACCAAGAGATAGTTTTCGCTTACGGCCACACCGGCCTGAGTACGCCTGATCTCGTCCGATCTCGGAAGCTAAGCAGGGTCGGGCTTGGTTAGTACTTGGATGGGAGACCGCCTGGGAATACCAGGTGCTGTAAGCTTTTTGTCACTGCCTTGTGGAATTTCAACTCTTTGTCCGTTTTTTCCCACAAGGCTGAAATATGTGCCCTCGCTTTGAAATAAGTAAGCAAGGTTAGTTTGTATTTCATCCAACAATCTGTGCTACAAATTATGGCTACAGTATATGCAATTTCTTCCACTTTTTGAGTGACACAAAGATGCTTATCTAAATGGTGAAAATGCAACAGCTGTTAATCAGGCTCACTTTGACTTTACATAGTGCACCAAGAGATAGTTTCTCGCTTACGGCCACACCGGCCTGAGTACGCCTGATCTCGTCCGATCTCGGAAGCTAAGCAGGGTCGGGCCTGGTTAGTACTTGGATGGGAGACCGCCTGGGAATACCAGGTGCTGTAAGCTTTTTGTCACTGCCTTGTGGAATTTCAACTCTTTGTCCGTTTTTTCCCACAAGGCTGAAATATGTGCCCTCGCTTTGAAATAAGTAAGCAAGGTTAGTTTGTATTTCATCCAACAATCTGTGCTACAAATTATGGCTACAGTATATGCAATTTCTTCCACTTTTTGAGTGACACAAAGATGCTTATCTAAATGGTGAAAATGCAACAGCTGTTAATCAGGCTCACTTTGACTTTACATAGTGCACCAAGAGATAGTTTCTCGCTTACGGCCACACCGGCCTGAGTACGCCTGATCTCGTCCGATCTCGGAAGCTAAGCAGGGTCGGGCCTGGTTAGTACTTGGATGGGAGACCGCCTGGGAATACCAGGTGCTGTAAGCTTTTTGTCACTGCCTTGTGGAATTTCAACTCTTTGTCCGTTTTTTCCCACAAGGCTGAAATATGTGCCCTCGCTTTGAAATAAGTAAGCAAGGTTAGTTTGTATTTCATCCAACAATCTGTGCTACAAATTATGGCTACAGTATATGCAATTTCATCCACTTTTTGAGATTAGCCTTTCGCTTACGGCCACACCGGCCTGAGTACGCCTGATCTCGTCCGATCTCGGAAGCTAAGCAGGGTCGGGCCTGGTTAGTACTTGGATGGGAGACCGCCTGGGAATACCAGGTGCTGTAAGCTTTTTGTCACTGCCTTGTGGAATTTCAACTCTTTGTCCGTTTTTTCCCACAAGGCTGAAATATGTGCCCTCGCTTTGAAATAAGTAAGCAAGGTTAGTTTGTATTTCATCCAACAATCTGTGCTACAAATTATGGCTACAGTATATGCAATTTCATCCACTTTTTGAGATTGCCTTTCGCTTACGGCCACACCGGCCTGAGTACGCCTGATCTCGTCCGATCTCGGAAGCTAAGCAGGGTCGGGCCTGGTTAGTACTTGGATGGGAGACCGCCTGGGAATACCAGGTGCTGTAAGCTTTTTGTCACTGCCTTGTGGAATTTCAACTCTTTGTCCGTTTTTTCCCACAAGGCTGAAATATGTGCCCTCGCTTTGAAATAAGTAAGCAAGGTTAGTTTGTATTTCATCCAACAATCTGTGCTACAAATTATGGCTACAGTATATGCAATTTCTTCCACTTTTTGAGTGACACAAAGATGCTTATCTAAATGGTGAAAATGCAACAGCTGTTAATCAGGCTCACTTTGACTTTACATAGTGCACCAAGAGATAGTTTCTCGCTTACGGCCACACCGGCCTGAGTACGCCCCTTTTTGGTAGTTTCAGGAAGTGAGTGAGCAGCAGGTGTTTGAATTGTTTGGAGAGAAAAAAAAAATAGTTTTCGGTTTTGGTTGTTTATATACTTTAAGTTTAGGAAGTTTGTGTTGGGAGTGTAGTTTATTGTAAATATTTGCGTTTTTATCCCCCAACGGCGTGAGCTGTTTGGGGGATTATACGTAAAATAACCGGATGGATTCAATGGCTTCGACATCAAGAATAACGACAACAACGAGAATGGACAACGGAGAAAAAAGAGCGTCGAATGAAGAGTTGAGGAGAAGAAAATATGAGAAAGAACTGACGGTGAATGTGGAAGTTATTGGTGAAGAAAAAATAACAACGATGGAATTGCTGAGAGGAATCAAAGAAGTATGCGGAACGATTTTGGGATGTAGAACGAAAGACAGAAATAAGTACGAAATAACCATGTCACATGAGAAGGGAAAAGAAAGACTAATAGACGGGCTAAAAATAAAGAGCTGTCAAGTCATGGCGAAAGAACTGGGGAACGATGAACTTGTGGTGTCCTTTTTGAACTTGCCGGCATATATTACGGACGATGAAATACATGAGAAATTACAAGGATGGAAAGTGAATGCGATAACACCAATCAAGAGGAGGATGTGGCCAGGAACGGACATTGTGGATGGGACGAGATTTTGTAAAGTGAAGTTTACGGACAGTGTGCAATCATTGCCTTACTCAACAAAGTTCAATACAGTAGAGGGATTTGAATATTTCCGAGTGATCCACGATAACCAAGTTAAGGTATGTAGACTATGTATTCAACCGGGACACATACTTAAAGAATGTCCAGAATTTATATGTCATAAATGTGGTGAACAAGGGCATTATGCCAGGGAATGTTCGAACATTGGTGATATGTGTAGAAGGTGTGACAGACCTAAGGACAGATGTAAATGTAAGAAGGGGAATGATGTCTTATTTCTGCAAACAATGGACCTCATTACTGAAGAAGATGACGAGAGTGTGGCTATGGAGAGAGGGGAAGAGAGTGATATGGAAAGTGTGTCGCAGGTGATTGCAGAGACAGCTATAGATGTGCTTGGAGAGTATGTAATTCCTTCTGGCAGTACTCGAGATGCAGTCTTGGTCTCTGCTGCTGACACGGTGGAGCAGCAGCACAGGATTGGTGAATTAGATACACAGGTAGAGATGGTGCAAGGTGCTTCTCAGGTGCCTGAACCTGCTTTAAGCCTGTGTGAAAATAACACCAAGGAGAGGGCTGGGTCCACTGGAGTTGATGGCACGGTTAAAGAGCATTTTACAAAAGGTTTGAATGTTGCTCCTCTCATAAGTCCAAGTCATGAGTCGGAAGAAGAAATAGATAGTGAGGATTTTCAGTTGTTTGCTAGAAATAAGAGATCATTGACGAAAGCTAGGGAGGTGATGGGATCTGGTAAAAAGAAAAAGTCTATTTTGAAATGACGTGTTTGTTTTTGACTATATTTCTGCATACATTAACAATGGTTAAAGTTGCATCACTAAATGGGAACAGTCTGAGAAATATGAACAAATTGGAGCAGGTTTTGGTGTCTGTAAAAGCTGACATGTGGTGTTTTCAAGAGACTAATTGGACAGACTCCAAAATGTTAGAGATTAAGAGCAAATGGTCTGAGCTAATATTTTGTAGTCACGGAAGTGAAAAAACATGTGGAGTTGCTATTCTGGTAAAAAATGATGTGGTTCAAAATGTCAAGCAAGTATATGCAGATAATCAGGGCAGACTTATTGTTATTGAGTTTGAAGTGCAAAATGTCATTTTTCGTTTAATTAATGTTTATGCTTCGAATATTGAATCGGAAAGGAGAGATATGTTTAATAACCTAAGATCACTGTGTTCAGAAAATTGTATACTGGTAGGAGATTTTAACGTGAAGTGCACTAGAATGGATGTCTCGAGATGTGATAGCTTCAGACATGATTCGTCTAGAAATGCTTTATGGGAATTAATGAAAAATGAGAATCTTGTAGATATATGGAGGGCTGAAAATTTAAATAGAAGAGTGTTTTCGAGAAGGCAGGTGGTGTTAAATGAACTAAAACAAAGCAGAATTGATTTATGTTTAGTAAAAGAAGATGTGATACAGCAGGTTCAGAAGATGTCATATAACTTTACAGCATACAGTGATCATGCAGTAATGTCATTTCAGATAGGTTTTGCTGTGGAGATGAGAGGGGGAGGTGTCTGGTGTTTAAATGCCAGTCTGTTAAAGGAGGAAAGTTATATAAAGGAAATTGTTGAATGTATCGAAGGTGAAATGTCTAATGTACTGTTAAAAGAGAATGTGTGTTTATGGTGGGAAGAAGTGAAAGTTAAGGTAAAAAACAGGAGTATTAGGTACTCCAAAAATCGTAACCGTGTCGATAAGTTGAAAGAAAAAATGCTTAGAAATAGGATGTTGCAGGAACTTGAAAAGGCCGATGCTGATCCAGACTATGATGTAGTGAACTATTTGAAAATCCATGCAGAGCTAGGGTTTTATGAAAAAAAGAAATGTTTAGGTGCTATTGTTAGGAGTAAGGCACAGTATGCCTTGGAGGGAGAGAAATGTACTTCCTTTTTTCTGGGGCTTGAAAAACGAAAGCAATTTAAGAGTTATATTGTGGAATTGGAAAATGAAAAAGGTGTAAAGGTAAATGATTTTGTGGACATCGTAGATTCAGTTGAATCCTTTTACAGAAATCTTTATAAAAAGAATGATGTAGATAAAGTGTGTGTTGAAAAAGTGTTGGAGAAAATCAGTGCCAAAGTATCTCAGACAGATAGAAGGATGTGTGATGAAAATATTTCAATTATAGAAATCAAGGAAGCAATTGAGAACACTCAAGGAAATAAAAGTCCAGGTTTGGATGGTTTAACAAATGAATTCTATAAAGTTTTTGTGGATATTTTGGCACCCATTTTATTGAAGGTTTTTCAGTATATGGAAGAGAATAAGGAAATCCCTGAGTCTATGTCAATTGGTATGTTAACCATCTTATTTAAAAATAGAGGCAGTAGGTTAAAGTTAGAAAATTATAGGCCTATTAGTCTTCTAAATTCAGATTATAAAATACTGACTAAAGTTTTAGCTAATAGGATGAAAAAGGTGATTGGGAGTATTATTACATCAACACAAGCCTACGGAATACCTGGAAGAGATGTTGCAGATATAATTTGTACAATTAGAGATGTTGTTAATCATATGAAAAATGAAGGTGGTATAGTTTTAAGTTTAGATTTTAAGAAAGCTTTTGATAAAGTGGAACATAGTTTTCTGCTACAGACTTTGGAGAGGTTTGGTTTTGGGCCAAAATTTGTATCTTGGATTAACTTGTTGTATAGTGGAGCAAAAAGTTGTGTTAAATGTAACGGAGTGTTAACAGATACATTCCCTATAGAGAGGTCAGTAAGGCAGGGTTGTCCTTTGTCAGCTCTATTGTACAGTGTTTCTACGGAACCTTTAGCTGTTTTGATACTTGGAGACAAAGAGGTGAGGGGTGTTGGAATCCCAGGTGGTGGTGTCAGTGTTATACATCAGTACGCTGATGACACTACTTTTACTGTGAAGGATGTAGGTAGCATTGAAAGCATTATGAAAATCATAGATATCTACTGTAAGGCATCAGGGGCTGAAGTTAATATAGAGAAGACAGAAATTATGTTTTTTGGGGATATTGATGCAAATAAGTGTGAGATTCCATTTAAGGTAGCTAAGGATTTTATGAAGGTGCTGGGAGTAAATATTGGTGTAAAGGAGAAAGAGGCAAGGGATATAACTTGGACGGGGATTCTCAATAAAATCAAGCTAACTTTGAATTTCTGGAAAAATAGAAAATTAAAGTTAAAAGGTAAAGTAATTGTTGTAAATGCTTTGGTATCATCTAAACTTGTGTATATTTTGGGAGTTCTAGACATGCCAGAGTGGGTTATAAATGAATTGAATAATGTGGTGTCTAACTTTATATGGGATGGTAAAGGTGTTAGAATTGCGCAGAAAACATTGATAGCGGACTATGATGATGGAGGTTTAAAACTTGTAGATTTTGACAGTAAAAGAAAAGCTATTAGGATAAAAACAGTAAAGAAATATTTATATGACAGTTTAGATTATGGCTGGAAACATTTTTTCAAAGTCTATTTAGATGAGATTGGTGGATGTGAAGATAATGGTTTGTTGATGGATCTTAAAAGGAAAATGTGTGAAAAGGTACCAGATTTTTATAAAGAAGTGCTAAATGCATGGGCAGAGTTGTTGCCTAATGTGTATTATGAGTGTGGGCATATTGACCTAATTATGAATCACCCTGTTTTTCTGAATGAGAAAATTAAGTACAAAGAAAAGGTGTTATATAGTGAAGTATTCATGAGTGCAGGTCTTAGACAGATAAAAGACTACACATATGAGGTAATTCCAGGTTTTTTTCCTGAAGAAGCTATTTTTGACACTATCCATGAATGGGATGTAGAGGTGGGTAGGGGAACAGTGAAGAATATGTACGAGAAGATAAAAGAAAGTATACCAAGCACATGGGTAGATTTAATAAATAGTGAAGTTGTTAGAGAAGATTTATTTGTCTTTCCTAATTTATTTATTGGTAACAGTAAGGAGAAGGCTCAGTTATCTAGTATCCCAGTGAAAAAATTCTATAAAATAATGGTAGAGAAAAATGTGAAAAGGCCAGCTGCGGAGAAAGTTTGGAAAGGAATTTTTCCAACTTTGGATGTAAAAAAGATATGGAAAACTTTAAATGTAAAATATAATAGTATGGAATGTGAAAGTAACGATTTTAAAATAAGGCATAATCGTATATATACAAAGGTGGTGTTACATCAAATCAATAGGGAAATAAAAAGAGAATGTGATCTATGTGGTGAGTTACCAGAAAATTTAATACATTTGTTTGTGGAATGTGAGGAGTTAAAATATTTATTTTGTAAGGTAAAGGGAATGATACATAGAAACTGGAAGGGTGATATCTTGAAAAAATATGTGTGGAATGAATTGGTGTTATTTGGCATGGCTGGTAAATGTGAGGGTGTTAATGTTGTTTTGTTAAATGTTGTTTTGAGTTTTGTGAGGTATGCTATTTTTTGTAGGAGGAATTTTGCTTTTTTTGAGGGGAAGAGGGTAAGGGTGTGGGATATTTTTGTAGTATTGTTTAAGAAGCATATAGATATGTTTCATTGTTATGGAAGGGAATGTTTTGATGAAGCTTTTGTGGAGGGGAGTGGGTTGATTTCAAGGGTGGATGGAGGAAGAATTACTTATCATTTTTGAAATGTATTGGTATGTTAATTTCCTTTTGGTTTTTATAGTTGTTCGGTGAGTTGATTTCAACATGCCTGTTTTGTGAGATTAGAATTTAATGTTATGTTTTTATTAGTTTTTGTTGTATTTTAGTTTTTTGAGTTCTTTGATTTGATAGGGGGTGAATTGTTCACCTGCCTATGTTAGTTGTTTTTTTGTGTATTGTACATTTTATAAAATATTGTAATTGAAACTTTTTTTATAATAAAAAAAAAAAAAAAAAAAGTACGCCTGATCTCGTCCGATCTCGGAAGCTAAGCAGGGTCGGGCCTGGTTAGTACTTGGATGGGAGACCGCCTGGGAATACCAGGTGCTGTAAGCTTTTTGTCACTGCCTTGTGGAATTTCAACTCTTTGTCCGTTTTTTCCCACAAGGCTGAAATATGTGCCCTCGCTTTGAAATAAGTAAGCAAGGTTAGTTTGTATTTCATCCAACAATCTGTGCTACAAATTATGGCTACAGTATATGCAATTTCATCCACTTTTTGAGATTGCCTTTCGCTTACGGCCACACCGGCCTGAGTACGCCTGATCTCGTCCGATCTCGGAAGCTAAGCAGGGTCGGGCCTGGTTAGTACTTGGATGGGAGACCGCCTGGGAATACCAGGTGCTGTAAGCTTTTTGTCACTGCCTTGTGGAATTTCAACTCTTTGTCCGTTTTTTCCCACAAGGCTGAAATATGTGCCCTCGCTTTGAAATAAGTAAGCAAGGTTAGTTTGTATTTCATCCAACAATCTGTGCTACAAATTATGGCTACAGTATATGCAATTTCATCCACTTTTTGAGATTGCCTTTCGCTTACGGCCACACCGGCCTGAGTACGCCTGATCTCGTCCGATCTCGGAAGCTAAGCAGGGTCGGGCCTGGTTAGTACTTGGATGGGAGACCGCCTGGGAATACCAGGTGCTGTAAGCTTTTTGTCACTGCCTTGTGGAATTTCAACTCTTTGTCCGTTTTTTCCCACAAGGCTGAAATATGTGCCCTCGCTTTGAAATAAGTAAGCAAGGTTAGTTTGTATTTCATCCAACAATCTGTGCTACAAATTATGGCTACAGTATATGCAATTTCATCCACTTTTTGAGATTAGCTTTCGCTTACGGCCACACCGGCCTGAGTACGCCTGATCTCGTCCGATCTCGGAAGCTAAGCAGGGTCGGGCCTGGTTAGTACTTGGATGGGAGACCGCCTGGGAATACCAGGTGCTGTAAGCTTTTTGTCACTGCCTTGTGGAATTTCAACTCTTTGTCCGTTTTTTCCCACAAGGCTGAAATATGTGCCCTCGCTTTGAAATAAGTAAGCAAGGTTAGTTTGTATTTCATCCAACAATCTGTGCTACAAATTATGGCTACAGTATATGCAATTTCATCCACTTTTTGAGATTGCCTTTCGCTTACGGCCACACCGGCCTGAGTACGCCTGATCTCGTCCGATCTCGGAAGCTAAGCAGGGTCGGGCCTGGTTAGTACTTGGATGGGAGACCGCCTGGGAATACCAGGTGCTGTAAGCTTTTTGTCACTGCCTTGTGGAATTTCAACTCTTTGTCCGTTTTTTCCCACAAGGCTGAAATATGTGCCCTCGCTTTGAAATAAGTAAGCAAGGTTAGTTTGTATTTCATCCAACAATCTGTGCTACAAATTATGGCTACAGTATATGCAATTTCTTCCACTTTTTGAGTGACACAAAGATGCTTATCTAAATGGTGAAAATGCAACAGCTGTTAATCAGGCTCACTTTGACTTTACATAGTGCACCAAGAGATAGTTTCTCGCTTACGGCCACACCGGCCTGAGTACGCCTGATCTCGTCCGATCTCGGAAGCTAAGCAGGGTCGGGCCTGGTTAGTACTTGGATGGGAGACCGCCTGGGAATACCAGGTGCTGTAAGCTTTTTGTCACTGCCTTGTGGAATTTCAACTCTTTGTCCGTTTTTTCCCACAAGGCTGAAATATGTGCCCTCGCTTTGAAATAAGTAAGCAAGGTTAGTTTGTATTTCATCCAACAATCTGTGCTACAAATTATGGCTACAGTATATGCAATTTCATCCACTTTTTGAGATTGCCTTTCGCTTACGGCCACACCGGCCTGAGTACGCCTGATCTCGTCCGATCTCGGAAGCTAAGCAGGGTCGGGCCTGGTTAGTACTTGGATGGGAGACCGCCTGGGAATACCAGGTGCTGTAAGCTTTTTGTCACTGCCTTGTGGAATTTCAACTCTTTGTCCGTTTTTTCCCACAAGGCTGAAATATGTGCCCTCGCTTTGAAATAAGTAAGCAAGGTTAGTTTGTATTTCATCCAACAATCTGTGCTACAAATTATGGCTACAGTATATGCAATTTCATCCACTTTTTGAGATTGCCTTTCGCTTACGGCCACACCGGCCTGAGTACGCCTGATCTCGTCCGATCTCGGAAGCTAAGCAGGGTCGGGCCTGGTTAGTACTTGGATGGGAGACCGCCTGGGAATACCAGGTGCTGTAAGCTTTTTGTCACTGCCTTGTGGAATTTCAACTCTTTGTCCGTTTTTTCCCACAAGGCTGAAATATGTGCCCTCGCTTTGAAATAAGTAAGCAAGGTTAGTTTGTATTTCATCCAACAATCTGTGCTACAAATTATGGCTACAGTATATGCAATTTCTTCCACTTTTTGAGATTGCCTTTCGCTTACGGCCACACCGGCCTGAGTACGCCTGATCTCGTCCGATCTCGGAAGCTAAGCAGGGTCGGGCCTGGTTAGTACTTGGATGGGAGACCGCCTGGGAATACCAGGTGCTGTAAGCTTTTTGTCACTGCCTTGTGGAATTTCAACTCTTTGTCCGTTTTTTCCCACAAGGCTGAAATATGTGCCCTCGCTTTGAAATAAGTAAGCAAGGTTAGTTTGTATTTCATCCAACAATCTGTGCTACAAATTATGGCTACAGTATATGCAATTTCATCCACTTTTTGAGATTGCCTTTCGCTTACGGCCACACCGGCCTGAGTACGCCTGATCTCGTCCGATCTCGGAAGCTAAGCAGGGTCGGGCCTGGTTAGTACTTGGATGGGAGACCGCCTGGGAATACCAGGTGCTGTAAGCTTTTTGTCACTGCCTTGTGGAATTTCAACTCTTTGTCCGTTTTTTCCCACAAGGCTGAAATATGTGCCCTCGCTTTGAAATAAGTAAGCAAGGTTAGTTTGTATTTCATCCAACAATCTGTGCTACAAATTATGGCTACAGTATATGCAATTTCTTCCACTTTTTGAGTGACACAAAGATGCTTATCTAAATGGTGAAAATGCAACAGCTGTTAATCAGGCTCACTTTGACTTTACATAGTGCACCAAGAGATAGTTTCTCGCTTACGGCCACACCGGCCTGAGTACGCCTGATCTCGTCCGATCTCGGAAGCTAAGCAGGGTCGGGCCTGGTTAGTACTTGGATGGGAGACCGCCTGGGAATACCAGGTGCTGTAAGCTTTTTGTCACTGCCTTGTGGAATTTCAACTCTTTGTCCGTTTTTTCCCACAAGGCTGAAATATGTGCCCTCGCTTTGAAATAAGTAAGCAAGGTTAGTTTGTATTTCATCCAACAATCTGTGCTACAAATTATGGCTACAGTATATGCAATTTCATCCACTTTTTGAGATTGCCTTTCGCTTACGGCCACACCGGCCTGAGTACGCCTGATCTCGTCCGATCTCGGAAGCTAAGCAGGGTCGGGCCTGGTTAGTACTTGGATGGGAGACCGCCTGGGAATACCAGGTGCTGTAAGCTTTTTGTCACTGCCTTGTGGAATTTCAACTCTTTGTCCGTTTTTTCCCACAAGGCTGAAATATGTGCCCTCGCTTTGAAATAAGTAAGCAAGGTTAGTTTGTATTTCATCCAACAATCTGTGCTACAAATTATGGCTACAGTATATGCAATTTCATCCACTTTTTGAGATTGCCTTTCGCTTACGGCCACACCGGCCTGAGTACGCCTGATCTCGTCCGATCTCGGAAGCTAAGCAGGGTCGGGCCTGGTTAGTACTTGGATGGGAGACCGCCTGGGAATACCAGGTGCTGTAAGCTTTTTGTCACTGCCTTGTGGAATTTCAACTCTTTGTCCGTTTTTTCCCACAAGGCTGAAATATGTGCCCTCGCTTTGAAATAAGTAAGCAAGGTTAGTTTGTATTTCATCCAACAATCTGTGCTACAAATTATGGCTACAGTATATGCAATTTCATCCACTTTTTGAGATTGCCTTTCGCTTACGGCCACACCGGCCTGAGTACGCCTGATCTCGTCCGATCTCGGAAGCTAAGCAGGGTCGGGCCTGGTTAGTACTTGGATGGGAGACCGCCTGGGAATACCAGGTGCTGTAAGCTTTTTGTCACTGCCTTGTGGAATTTCAACTCTTTGTCCGTTTTTTCCCACAAGGCTGAAATATGTGCCCTCGCTTTGAAATAAGTAAGCAAGGTTAGTTTGTATTTCATCCAACAATCTGTGCTACAAATTATGGCTACAGTATATGCAATTTCATCCACTTTTTGAGATTGCCTTTCGCTTACGGCCACACCGGCCTGAGTACGCCTGATCTCGTCCGATCTCGGAAGCTAAGCAGGGTCGGGCCTGGTTAGTACTTGGATGGGAGACCGCCTGGGAATACCAGGTGCTGTAAGCTTTTTGTCACTGCCTTGTGGAATTTCAACTCTTTGTCCGTTTTTTCCCACAAGGCTGAAATATGTGCCCTCGCTTTGAAATAAGTAAGCAAGGTTAGTTTGTATTTCATCCAACAATCTGTGCTACAAATTATGGCTACAGTATATGCAATTTCATCCACTTTTTGAGATTGCCTTTTGCTTACGGCCACACCGGCCTGAGTACGCCTGATCTCGTCCGATCTCGGAAGCTAAGCAGGGTCGGGCCTGGTTAGTACTTGGATGGGAGACCGCCTGGGAATACCAGGTGCTGTAAGCTTTTTGTCACTGCCTTGTGGAATTTCAACTCTTTGTCCGTTTTTTCCCACAAGGCTGAAATATGTGCCCTCGCTTTGAAATAAGTAAGCAAGGTTAGTTTGTATTTCATCCAACAATCTGTGCTACAAATTATGGCTACAGTATATGCAATTTCATCCACTTTTTGAGATTGCCTTTCGCTTACGGCCACACCGGCCTGAGTACGCCTGATCTCGTCCGATCTCGGAAGCTAAGCAGGGTCGGGCCTGGTTAGTACTTGGATGGGAGACCGCCTGGGAATACCAGGTGCTGTAAGCTTTTTGTCACTGCCTTGTGGAATTTCAACTCTTTGTCCGTTTTTTCCCACAAGGCTGAAATATGTGCCCTCGCTTTGAAATAAGTAAGCAAGGTTAGTTTGTATTTCATCCAACAATCTGTGCTACAAATTATGGCTACAGTATATGCAATTTCATCCACTTTTTGAGATTGCCTTTCGCTTACGGCCACACCGGCCTGAGTACGCCTGATCTCGTCCGATCTCGGAAGCTAAGCAGGGTCGGGCCTGGTTAGTACTTGGATGGGAGACCGCCTGGGAATACCAGGTGCTGTAAGCTTTTTGTCACTGCCTTGTGGAATTTCAACTCTTTGTCCGTTTTTTCCCACAAGGCTGAAATATGTGCCCTCGCTTTGAAATAAGTAAGCAAGGTTAGTTTGTATTTCATCCAACAATCTGTGCTACAAATTATGGCTACAGTATATGCAATTTCATCCACTTTTTGAGATTGCCTTTCGCTTACGGCCACACCGGCCTGAGTACGCCTGATCTCGTCCGATCTCGGAAGCTAAGCAGGGTCGGGCCTGGTTAGTACTTGGATGGGAGACCGCCTGGGAATACCAGGTGCTGTAAGCTTTTTGTCACTGCCTTGTGGAATTTCAACTCTTTGTCCGTTTTTTCCCACAAGGCTGAAATATGTGCCCTCGCTTTGAAATAAGTAAGCAAGGTTAGTTTGTATTTCATCCAACAATCTGTGCTACAAATTATGGCTACAGTATATGCAATTTCTTCCACTTTTTGAGATTGCCTTTCGCTTACGGCCACACCGGCCTGAGTACGCCTGATCTCGTCCGATCTCGGAAGCTAAGCAGGGTCGGGCCTGGTTAGTACTTGGATGGGAGACCGCCTGGGAATACCAGGTGCTGTAAGCTTTTTGTCACTGCCTTGTGGAATTTCAACTCTTTGTCCGTTTTTTCCCACAAGGCTGAAATATGTGCCCTCGCTTTGAAATAAGTAAGCAAGGTTAGTTTGTATTTCATCCAACAATCTGTGCTACAAATTATGGCTACAGTATATGCAATTTCTTCCACTTTTTGAGATTGCCTTTCGCTTACGGCCACACCGGCCTGAGTACGCCTGATCTCGTCCGATCTCGGAAGCTAAGCAGGGTCGGGCCTGGTTAGTACTTGGATGGGAGACCGCCTGGGAATACCAGGTGCTGTAAGCTTTTTGTCACTGCCTTGTGGAATTTCAACTCTTTGTCCGTTTTTTCCCACAAGGCTGAAATATGTGCCCTCGCTTTGAAATAAGTAAGCAAGGTTAGTTTGTATTTCATCCAACAATCTGTGCTACAAATTATGGCTACAGTATATGCAATTTCATCCACTTTTTGAGATTGCCTTTCGCTTACGGCCACACCGGCCTGAGTACGCCTGATCTCGTCCGATCTCGGAAGCTAAGCAGGGTCGGGCCTGGTTAGTACTTGGATGGGAGACCGCCTGGGAATACCAGGTGCTGTAAGCTTTTTGTCACTGCCTTGTGGAATTTCAACTCTTTGTCCGTTTTTTCCCACAAGGCTGAAATATGTGCCCTCGCTTTGAAATAAGTAAGCAAGGTTAGTTTGTATTTCATCCAACAATCTGTGCTACAAATTATGGCTACAGTATATGCAATTTCTTCCACTTTTTGAGATTGCCTTTCGCTTACGGCCACACCGGCCTGAGTACGCCTGATCTCGTCCGATCTCGGAAGCTAAGCAGGGTCGGGCCTGGTTAGTACTTGGATGGGAGACCGCCTGGGAATACCAGGTGCTGTAAGCTTTTTGTCACTGCCTTGTGGAATTTCAACTCTTTGTCCGTTTTTTCCCACAAGGCTGAAATATGTGCCCTCGCTTTGAAATAAGTAAGCAAGGTTAGTTTGTATTTCATCCAACAATCTGTGCTACAAATTATGGCTACAGTATATGCAATTTCATCCACTTTTTGAGATTGCCTTTCGCTTACGGCCACACCGGCCTGAGTACGCCTGATCTCGTCCGATCTCGGAAGCTAAGCAGGGTCGGGCCTGGTTAGTACTTGGATGGGAGACCGCCTGGGAATACCAGGTGCTGTAAGCTTTTTGTCACTGCCTTGTGGAATTTCAACTCTTTGTCCGTTTTTTCCCACAAGGCTGAAATATGTGCCCTCGCTTTGAAATAAGTAAGCAAGGTTAGTTTGTATTTCATCCAACAATCTGTGCTACAAATTATGGCTACAGTATATGCAATTTCTTCCACTTTTTGAGTGACACAAAGATGCTTATCTAAATGGTGAAAATGCAACAGCTGTTAATCAGGCTCACTTTGACTTTACATAGTGCACCAAGAGATAGTTTCTCGCTTACGGCCACACCGGCCTGAGTACGCCTGATCTCGTCCGATCTCGGAAGCTAAGCAGGGTCGGGCCTGGTTAGTACTTGGATGGGAGACCGCCTGGGAATACCAGGTGCTGTAAGCTTTTTGTCACTGCCTTGTGGAATTTCAACTCTTTGTCCGTTTTTTCCCACAAGGCTGAAATATGTGCCCTCGCTTTGAAATAAGTAAGCAAGGTTAGTTTGTATTTCATCCAACAATCTGTGCTACAAATTATGGCTACAGTATATGCAATTTCATCCACTTTTTGAGATTGCCTTTCGCTTACGGCCACACCGGCCTGAGTACGCCTGATCTCGTCCGATCTCGGAAGCTAAGCAGGGTCGGGCCTGGTTAGTACTTGGATGGGAGACCGCCTGGGAATACCAGGTGCTGTAAGCTTTTTGTCACTGCCTTGTGGAATTTCAACTCTTTGTCCGTTTTTTCCCACAAGGCTGAAATATGTGCCCTCGCTTTGAAATAAGTAAGCAAGGTTAGTTTGTATTTCATCCAACAATCTGTGCTACAAATTATGGCTACAGTATATGCAATTTCATCCACTTTTTGAGATTGCCTTTCGCTTACGGCCACACCGGCCTGAGTACGCCTGATCTCGTCCGATCTCGGAAGCTAAGCAGGGTCGGGCCTGGTTAGTACTTGGATGGGAGACCGCCTGGGAATACCAGGTGCTGTAAGCTTTTTGTCACTGCCTTGTGGAATTTCAACTCTTTGTCCGTTTTTTCCCACAAGGCTGAAATATGTGCCCTCGCTTTGAAATAAGTAAGCAAGGTTAGTTTGTATTTCATCCAACAATCTGTGCTACAAATTATGGCTACAGTATATGCAATTTCTTCCACTTTTTGAGTGACACAAAGATGCTTATCTAAATGGTGAAAATGCAACAGCTGTTAATCAGGCTCACTTTGACTTTACATAGTGCACCAAGAGATAGTTTCTCGCTTACGGCCACACCGGCCTGAGTACGCCTGATCTCGTCCGATCTCGGAAGCTAAGCAGGGTCGGGCCTGGTTAGTACTTGGATGGGAGACCGCCTGGGAATACCAGGTGCTGTAAGCTTTTTGTCACTGCCTTGTGGAATTTCAACTCTTTGTCCGTTTTTTCCCACAAGGCTGAAATATGTGCCCTCGCTTTGAAATAAGTAAGCAAGGTTAGTTTGTATTTCATCCAACAATCTGTGCTACAAATTATGGCTACAGTATATGCAATTTCATCCACTTTTTGAGATTGCCTTTCGCTTACGGCCACACCGGCCTGAGTACGCCTGATCTCGTCCGATCTCGGAAGCTAAGCAGGGTCGGGCCTGGTTAGTACTTGGATGGGAGACCGCCTGGGAATACCAGGTGCTGTAAGCTTTTTGTCACTGCCTTGTGGAATTTCAACTCTTTGTCCGTTTTTTCCCACAAGGCTGAAATATGTGCCCTCGCTTTGAAATAAGTAAGCAAGGTTAGTTTGTATTTCATCCAACAATCTGTGCTACAAATTATGGCTACAGTATATGCAATTTCTTCCACTTTTTGAGTGACACAAAGATGCTTATCTAAATGGTGAAAATGCAACAGCTGTTAATCAGGCTCACTTTGACTTTACATAGTGCACCAAGAGATAGTTTCTCGCTTACGGCCACACCGGCCTGAGTACGCCTGATCTCGTCCGATCTCGGAAGCTAAGCAGGGTCGGGCCTGGTTAGTACTTGGATGGGAGACCGCCTGGGAATACCAGGTGCTGTAAGCTTTTTGTCACTGCCTTGTGGAATTTCAACTCTTTGTCCGTTTTTTCCCACAAGGCTGAAATATGTGCCCTCGCTTTGAAATAAGTAAGCAAGGTTAGTTTGTATTTCATCCAACAATCTGTGCTACAAATTATGGCTACAGTATATGCAATTTCTTCCACTTTTTGAGATTGCCTTTCGCTTACGGCCACACCGGCCTGAGTACGCCTGATCTCGTCCGATCTCGGAAGCTAAGCAGGGTCGGGCCTGGTTAGTACTTGGATGGGAGACCGCCTGGGAATACCAGGTGCTGTAAGCTTTTTGTCACTGCCTTGTGGAATTTCAACTCTTTGTCCGTTTTTTCCCACAAGGCTGAAATATGTGCCCTCGCTTTGAAATAAGTAAGCAAGGTTAGTTTGTATTTCATCCAACAATCTGTGCTACAAATTATGGCTACAGTATATGCAATTTCTTCCACTTTTTGAGTGACACAAAGATGCTTATCTAAATGGTGAAAATGCAACAGCTGTTAATCAGGCTCACTTTGACTTTACATAGTGCACCAAGAGATAGTTTCTCGCTTACGGCCACACCGGCCTGAGTACGCCTGATCTCGTCCGATCTCGGAAGCTAAGCAGGGTCGGGCCTGGTTAGTACTTGGATGGGAGACCGCCTGGGAATACCAGGTGCTGTAAGCTTTTTGTCACTGCCTTGTGGAATTTCAACTCTTTGTCCGTTTTTTCCCACAAGGCTGAAATATGTGCCCTCGCTTTGAAATAAGTAAGCAAGCTTAGTTTGTATTTCATCCAACAATCTGTGCTACAAATTATGGCTACAGTATATGCAATTTCTTCCGCTTTTTGAGATTGCCTTTCGCTTACGGCCACACCGGCCTGAGTACGCCTGATCTCGTCCGATCTCGGAAGCTAAGCAGGGTCGGGCCTGGTTAGTACTTGGATGGGAGACCGCCTGGGAATACCAGGTGCTGTAAGCTTTTTGTCACTGCCTTGTGGAATTTCAACTCTTTGTCCGTTTTTTCCCACAAGGCTGAAATATGTGCCCTCGCTTTGAAATAAGTAAGCAAGGTTAGTTTGTATTTCATCCAACAATCTGTGCTACAAATTATGGCTACAGTATATGCAATTTCTTCCACTTTTTGAGATTGCCTTTCGCTTACGGCCACACCGGCCTGAGTACGCCTGATCTCGTCCGATCTCGGAAGCTAAGCAGGGTCGGGCCTGGTTAGTACTTGGATGGGAGACCGCCTGGGAATACCAGGTGCTGTAAGCTTTTTGTCACTGCCTTGTGGAATTTCAACTCTTTGTCCGTTTTTTCCCACAAGGCTGAAATATGTGCCCTCGCTTTGAAATAAGTAAGCAAGGTTAGTTTGTATTTCATCCAACAATCTGTGCTACAAATTATGGCTACAGTATATGCAATTTCATCCACTTTTTGAGATTGCCTTTCGCTTACGGCCACACCGGCCTGAGTACGCCTGATCTCGTCCGATCTCGGAAGCTAAGCAGGGTCGGGCCTGGTTAGTACTTGGATGGGAGACCGCCTGGGAATACCAGGTGCTGTAAGCTTTTTGTCACTGCCTTGTGGAATTTCAACTCTTTGTCCGTTTTTTCCCACAAGGCTGAAATATGTGCCCTCGCTTTGAAATAAGTAAGCAAGGTTAGTTTGTATTTCATCCAACAATCTGTGCTACAAATTATGGCTACAGTATATGCAATTTCTTCCACTTTTTGAGTGACACAAAGATGCTTATCTAAATGGTGAAAATGCAACAGCTGTTAATCAGGCTCACTTTGACTTTACATAGTGCACCAAGAGATAGTTTCTCGCTTACGGCCACACCGGCCTGAGTACGCCTGATCTCGTCCGATCTCGGAAGCTAAGCAGGGTCGGGCCTGGTTAGTACTTGGATGGGAGACCGCCTGGGAATACCAGGTGCTGTAAGCTTTTTGTCACTGCCTTGTGGAATTTCAACTCTTTGTCCGTTTTTTCCCACAAGGCTGAAATATGTGCCCTCGCTTTGAAATAAGTAAGCAAGGTTAGTTTGTATTTCATCCAACAATCTGTGCTACAAATTATGGCTACAGTATATGCAATTTCATCCACTTTTTGAGATTGCCTTTCGCTTACGGCCACACCGGCCTGAGTACGCCTGATCTCGTCCGATCTCGGAAGCTAAGCAGGGTCGGGCCTGGTTAGTACTTGGATGGGAGACCGCCTGGGAATACCAGGTGCTGTAAGCTTTTTGTCACTGCCTTGTGGAATTTCAACTCTTTGTCCGTTTTTTCCCACAAGGCTGAAATATGTGCCCTCGCTTTGAAATAAGTAAGCAAGGTTAGTTTGTATTTCATCCAACAATCTGTGCTACAAATTATGGCTACAGTATATGCAATTTCATCCACTTTTTGAGATTGCCTTTCGCTTACGGCCACACCGGCCTGAGTACGCCTGATCTCGTCCGATCTCGGAAGCTAAGCAGGGTCGGGCCTGGTTAGTACTTGGATGGGAGACCGCCTGGGAATACCAGGTGCTGTAAGCTTTTTGTCACTGCCTTGTGGAATTTCAACTCTTTGTCCGTTTTTTCCCACAAGGCTGAAATATGTGCCCTCGCTTTGAAATAAGTAAGCAAGGTTAGTTTGTATTTCATCCAACAATCTGTGCTACAAATTATGGCTACAGTATATGCAATTTCTTCCACTTTTTGAGATTGCCTTTCGCTTACGGCCACACCGGCCTGAGTACGCCTGATCTCGTCCGATCTCGGAAGCTAAGCAGGGTCGGGCCTGGTTAGTACTTGGATGGGAGACCGCCTGGGAATACCAGGTGCTGTAAGCTTTTTGTCACTGCCTTGTGGAATTTCAACTCTTTGTCCGTTTTTTCCCACAAGGCTGAAATATGTGCCCTCGCTTTGAAATAAGTAAGCAAGGTTAGTTTGTATTTCATCCAACAATCTGTGCTACAAATTATGGCTACAGTATATGCAATTTCTTCCACTTTTTGAGATTGCCTTTTGCTTACAGCCACACCGGCCTGAGTACGCCTGATCTCGGAAGCTAAGCAGGGTCGGGCCTGGTTAGTACTTGGATGGGAGACCGCCTGGGAATACCAGGTGCTGTAAGCTTTTTGTCACTGCCTTGTGGAATTTCAACTCTTTGTCCGTTTTTTCCCACAAGGCTGAAATATGTGCCCTCGCTTTGAAATAAGTAAGCAAGGTTAGTTTGTATTTCATCCAACAATCTGTGCTACAAATTATGGCTACAGTATATGCAATTTCTTCCACTTTTTGAGATTGCCTTTCGCTTACGGCCACACCGGCCTGAGTACGCCTGATCTCGTCCGATCTCGGAAGCTAAGCAGGGTCGGGCCTGGTTAGTACTTGGATGGGAGACCGCCTGGGAATACCAGGTGCTGTAAGCTTTTTGTCACTGCCTTGTGGAATTTCAACTCTTTGTCCGTTTTTTCCCACAAGGCTGAAATATGTGCCCTCGCTTTGAAATAAGTAAGCAAGGTTAGTTTGTATTTCATCCAACAATCTGTGCTACAAATTATGGCTACAGTATATGCAATTTCATCCACTTTTTGAGATTGCCTTTCGCTTACGGCCACACCGGCCTGAGTACGCCTGATCTCGTCCGATCTCGGAAGCTAAGCAGGGTCGGGCCTGGTTAGTACTTGGATGGGAGACCGCCTGGGAATACCAGGTGCTGTAAGCTTTTTGTCACTGCCTTGTGGAATTTCAACTCTTTGTCCGTTTTTTCCCACAAGGCTGAAATATGTGCCCTCGCTTTGAAATAAGTAAGCAAGGTTAGTTTGTATTTCATCCAACAATCTGTGCTACAAATTATGGCTACAGTATATGCAATTTCTTCCACTTTTTGAGTGACACAAAGACTTATCTAAATGGTGAAAATGCAACAGCTGTTAATCAGGCTCACTTTGACTTTACATAGTGCACCAAGAGATAGTTTCTCGCTTACGGCCACACCGGCCTGAGTACGCCTGATCTCGTCCGATCTCGGAAGCTAAGCAGGGTCGGGCCTGGTTAGTACTTGGATGGGAGACCGCCTGGGAATACCAGGTGCTGTAAGCTTTTTGTCACTGCCTTGTGGAATTTCAACTCTTTGTCCGTTTTTTCCCACAAGGCTGAAATATGTGCCCTCGCTTTGAAATAAGTAAGCAAGGTTAGTTTGTATTTCATCCAACAATCTGTGCTACAAATTATGGCTACAGTATATGCAATTTCTTCCACTTTTTGAGTGACACAAAGATGCTTATCTAAATGGTGAAAATGCAACAGCTGTTAATCAGGCTCACTTTGACTTTACATAGTGCACCAAGAGATAGTTTCTCGCTTACGGCCACACCGGCCTGAGTACGCCTGATCTCGTCCGATCTCGGAAGCTAAGCAGGGTCGGGCCTGGTTAGTACTTGGATGGGAGACCGCCTGGGAATACCAGGTGCTGTAAGCTTTTTGTCACTGCCTTGTGGAATTTCAACTCTTTGTCCGTTTTTTCCCACAAGGCTGAAATATGTGCCCTCGCTTTGAAATAAGTAAGCAAGGTTAGTTTGTATTTCATCCAACAATCTGTGCTACAAATTATGGCTACAGTATATGCAATTTCATCCACTTTTTGAGATTGCCTTTCGCTTACGGCCACACCGGCCTGAGTACGCCTGATCTCGTCCGATCTCGGAAGCTAAGCAGGGTCGGGCCTGGTTAGTACTTGGATGGGAGACCGCCTGGGAATACCAGGTGCTGTAAGCTTTTTGTCACTGCCTTGTGGAATTTCAACTCTTTGTCCGTTTTTTCCCACAAGGCTGAAATATGTGCCCTCGCTTTGAAATAAGTAAGCAAGGTTAGTTTGTATTTCATCCAACAATCTGTGCTACAAATTATGGCTACAGTATATGCAATTTCATCCACTTTTTGAGATTGCCTTTCGCTTACGGCCACACCGGCCTGAGTACGCCTGATCTCGTCCGATCTCGGAAGCTAAGCAGGGTCGGGCCTGGTTAGTACTTGGATGGGAGACCGCCTGGGAATACCAGGTGCTGTAAGCTTTTTGTCACTGCCTTGTGGAATTTCAACTCTTTGTCCGTTTTTTCCCACAAGGCTGAAATATGTGCCCTCGCTTTGAAATAAGTAAGCAAGGTTAGTTTGTATTTCATCCAACAATCTGTGCTACAAATTATGGCTACAGTATATGCAATTTCTTCCACTTTTTGAGTGACACAAAGATGCTTATCTAAATGGTGAAAATGCAACAGCTGTTAATCAGGCTCACTTTGACTTTACATAGTGCACCAAGAGATAGTTTCTCGCTTACGGCCACACCGGCCTGAGTACGCCTGATCTCGTCCGATCTCGGAAGCTAAGCAGGGTCGGGCCTGGTTAGTACTTGGATGGGAGACCGCCTGGGAATACCAGGTGCTGTAAGCTTTTTGTCACTGCCTTGTGGAATTTCAACTCTTTGTCCGTTTTTTCCCACAAGGCTGAAATATGTGCCCTCGCTTTGAAATAAGTAAGCAAGGTTAGTTTGTATTTCATCCAACAATCTGTGCTACAAATTATGGCTACAGTATATGCAATTTCTTCCACTTTTTGAGATTGCCTTTCGCTTACGGCCACACCGGCCTGAGTACGCCTGATCTCGTCCGATCTCGGAAGCTAAGCAGGGTCGGGCCTGGTTAGTACTTGGATGGGAGACCGCCTGGGAATACCAGGTGCTGTAAGCTTTTTGTCACTGCCTTGTGGAATTTCAACTCTTTGTCCGTTTTTTCCCACAAGGCTGAAATATGTGCCCTCGCTTTGAAATAAGTAAGCAAGGTTAGTTTGTATTTCATCCAACAATCTGTGCTACAAATTATGGCTACAGTATATGCAATTTCATCCACTTTTTGAGATTGCCTTTCGCTTACGGCCACACCGGCCTGAGTACGCCTGATCTCGTCCGATCTCGGAAGCTAAGCAGGGTCGGGCCTGGTTAGTACTTGGATGGGAGACCGCCTGGGAATACCAGGTGCTGTAAGCTTTTTGTCACTGCCTTGTGGAATTTCAACTCTTTGTCCGTTTTTTCCCACAAGGCTGAAATATGTGCCCTCGCTTTGAAATAAGTAAGCAAGGTTAGTTTGTATTTCATCCAACAATCTGTGCTACAAATTATGGCTACAGTATATGCAATTTCTTCCACTTTTTGAGATTGCCTTTCGCTTACGGCCACACCGGCCTGAGTACGCCTGATCTCGTCCGATCTCGGAAGCTAAGCAGGGTCGGGCCTGGTTAGTACTTGGATGGGAGACCGCCTGGGAATACCAGGTGCTGTAAGCTTTTTGTCACTGCCTTGTGGAATTTCAACTCTTTGTCCGTTTTTTCCCACAAGGCTGAAATATGTGCCCTCGCTTTGAAATAAGTAAGCAAGGTTAGTTTGTATTTCATCCAACAATCTGTGCTACAAATTATGGCTACAGTATATGCAATTTCATCCACTTTTTGAGATTGCCTTTCGCTTACGGCCACACCGGCCTGAGTACGCCTGATCTCGTCCGATCTCGGAAGCTAAGCAGGGTCGGGCCTGGTTAGTACTTGGATGGGAGACCGCCTGGGAATACCAGGTGCTGTAAGCTTTTTGTCACTGCCTTGTGGAATTTCAACTCTTTGTCCGTTTTTTCCCACAAGGCTGAAATATGTGCCCTCGCTTTGAAATAAGTAAGCAAGGTTAGTTTGTATTTCATCCAACAATCTGTGCTACAAATTATGGCTACAGTATATGCAATTTCTTCCACTTTTTGAGTGACACAAAGATGCTTATCTAAATGGTGAAAATGCAACAGCTGTTAATCAGGCTCACTTTGACTTTACATAGTGCACCAAGAGATAGTTTCTCGCTTACGGCCACACCGGCCTGAGTACGCCTGATCTCGTCCGATCTCGGAAGCTAAGCAGGGTCGGGCCTGGTTAGTACTTGGATGGGAGACCGCCTGGGAATACCAGGTGCTGTAAGCTTTTTGTCACTGCCTTGTGGAATTTCAACTCTTTGTCCGTTTTTTCCCACAAGGCTGAAATATGTGCCCTCGCTTTGAAATAAGTAAGCAAGGTTAGTTTGTATTTCATCCAACAATCTGTGCTACAAATTATGGCTACAGTATATGCAATTTCTTCCACTTTTTGAGATTGCCTTTCGCTTACGGCCACACCGGCCTGAGTACGCCTGATCTCGTCCGATCTCGGAAGCTAAGCAGGGTCGGGCCTGGTTAGTACTTGGATGGGAGACCGCCTGGGAATACCAGGTGCTGTAAGCTTTTTGTCACTGCCTTGTGGAATTTCAACTCTTTGTCCGTTTTTTCCCACAAGGCTGAAATATGTGCCCTCGCTTTGAAATAAGTAAGCAAGGTTAGTTTGTATTTCATCCAACAATCTGTGCTACAAATTATGGCTACAGTATATGCAATTTCATCCACTTTTTGAGATTGCCTTTCGCTTACGGCCACACCGGCCTGAGTACGCCTGATCTCGTCCGATCTCGGAAGCTAAGCAGGGTCGGGCCTGGTTAGTACTTGGATGGGAGACCGCCTGGGAATACCAGGTGCTGTAAGCTTTTTGTCACTGCCTTGTGGAATTTCAACTCTTTGTCCGTTTTTTCCCACAAGGCTGAAATATGTGCCCTCGCTTTGAAATAAGTAAGCAAGGTTAGTTTGTATTTCATCCAACAATCTGTGCTACAAATTATGGCTACAGTATATGCAATTTCTTCCACTTTTTGAGTGACACAAAGATGCTTATCTAAATGGTGAAAATGCAACAGCTGTTAATCAGGCTCACTTTGACTTTACATAGTGCACCAAGAGATAGTTTCTCGCTTACGGCCACACCGGCCTGAGTACGCCTGATCTCGTCCGATCTCGGAAGCTAAGCAGGGTCGGGCCTGGTTAGTACTTGGATGGGAGACCGCCTGGGAATACCAGGTGCTGTAAGCTTTTTGTCACTGCCTTGTGGAATTTCAACTCTTTGTCCGTTTTTTCCCACAAGGCTGAAATATGTGCCCTCGCTTTGAAATAAGTAAGCAAGGTTAGTTTGTATTTCATCCAACAATCTGTGCTACAAATTATGGCTACAGTATATGCAATTTCATCCACTTTTTGAGATTGCCTTTCGCTTACGGCCACACCGGCCTGAGTACGCCTGATCTCGTCCGATCTCGGAAGCTAAGCAGGGTCGGGCCTGGTTAGTACTTGGATGGGAGACCGCCTGGGAATACCAGGTGCTGTAAGCTTTTTGTCACTGCCTTGTGGAATTTCAACTCTTTGTCCGTTTTTTCCCACAAGGCTGAAATATGTGCCCTCGCTTTGAAATAAGTAAGCAAGGTTAGTTTGTATTTCATCCAACAATCTGTGCTACAAATTATGGCTACAGTATATGCAATTTCATCCACTTTTTGAGATTGCCTTTCGCTTACGGCCACACCGGCCTGAGTACGCCTGATCTCGTCCGATCTCGGAAGCTAAGCAGGGTCGGGCCTGGTTAGTACTTGGATGGGAGACCGCCTGGGAATACCAGGTGCTGTAAGCTTTTTGTCACTGCCTTGTGGAATTTCAACTCTTTGTCCGTTTTTTCCCACAAGGCTGAAATATGTGCCCTCGCTTTGAAATAAGTAAGCAAGGTTAGTTTGTATTTCATCCAACAATCTGTGCTACAAATTATGGCTACAGTATATGCAATTTCTTCCACTTTTTGAGTGACACAAAGATGCTTATCTAAATGGTGAAAATGCAACAGCTGTTAATCAGGCTCACTTTGACTTTACATAGTGCACCAAGAGATAGTTTCTCGCTTACGGCCACACCGGCCTGAGTACGCCTGATCTCGTCCGATCTCGGAAGCTAAGCAGGGTCGGGCCTGGTTAGTACTTGGATGGGAGACCGCCTGGGAATACCAGGTGCTGTAAGCTTTTTGTCACTGCCTTGTGGAATTTCAACTCTTTGTCCGTTTTTTCCCACAAGGCTGAAATATGTGCCCTCGCTTTGAAATAAGTAAGCAAGGTTAGTTTGTATTTCATCCAACAATCTGTGCTACAAATTATGGCTACAGTATATGCAATTTCTTCCACTTTTTGAGATTGCCTTTCGCTTACGGCCACACCGGCCTGAGTACGCCTGATCTCGTCCGATCTCGGAAGCTAAGCAGGGTCGGGCCTGGTTAGTACTTGGATGGGAGACCGCCTGGGAATACCAGGTGCTGTAAGCTTTTTGTCACTGCCTTGTGGAATTTCAACTCTTTGTCCGTTTTTTCCCACAAGGCTGAAATATGTGCCCTCGCTTTGAAATAAGTAAGCAAGGTTAGTTTGTATTTCATCCAACAATCTGTGCTACAAATTATGGCTACAGTATATGCAATTTCATCCACTTTTTGAGATTGCCTTTCGCTTACGGCCACACCGGCCTGAGTACGCCTGATCTCGTCCGATCTCGGAAGCTAAGCAGGGTCGGGCCTGGTTAGTACTTGGATGGGAGACCGCCTGGGAATACCAGGTGCTGTAAGCTTTTTGTCACTGCCTTGTGGAATTTCAACTCTTTGTCCGTTTTTTCCCACAAGGCTGAAATATGTGCCCTCGCTTTGAAATAAGTAAGCAAGGTTAGTTTGTATTTCATCCAACAATCTGTGCTACAAATTATGGCTACAGTATATGCAATTTCATCCACTTTTTGAGATTGCCTTTCGCTTACGGCCACACCGGCCTGAGTACGCCTGATCTCGTCCGATCTCGGAAGCTAAGCAGGGTCGGGCCTGGTTAGTACTTGGATGGGAGACCGCCTGGGAATACCAGGTGCTGTAAGCTTTTTGTCACTGCCTTGTGGAATTTCAACTCTTTGTCCGTTTTTTCCCACAAGGCTGAAATATGTGCCCTCGCTTTGAAATAAGTAAGCAAGGTTAGTTTGTATTTCATCCAACAATCTGTGCTACAAATTATGGCTACAGTATATGCAATTTCTTCCACTTTTTGAGATTGCCTTTCGCTTACGGCCACACCGGCCTGAGTACGCCTGATCTCGTCCGATCTCGGAAGCTAAGCAGGGTCGGGCCTGGTTAGTACTTGGATGGGAGACCGCCTGGGAATACCAGGTGCTGTAAGCTTTTTGTCACTGCCTTGTGGAATTTCAACTCTTTGTCCGTTTTTTCCCACAAGGCTGAAATATGTGCCCTCGCTTTGAAATAAGTAAGCAAGGTTAGTTTGTATTTCATCCAACAATCTGTGCTACAAATTATGGCTACAGTATATGCAATTTCTTCCACTTTTTGAGTGACACAAAGATGCTTATCTAAATGGTGAAAATGCAACAGCTGTTTCAGGCTCACTTTGACTTTACATAGTGCACCAAGAGATAGTTTCTCGCTTACGGCCACACCGGCCTGAGTACGCCTGATCTCGTCCGATCTCGGAAGCTAAGCAGGGTCGGGCCTGGTTAGTACTTGGATGGGAGACCGCCTGGGAATACCAGGTGCTGTAAGCTTTTTGTCACTGCCTTGTGGAATTTCAACTCTTTGTCCGTTTTTTCCCACAAGGCTGAAATATGTGCCCTCGCTTTGAAATAAGTAAGCAAGGTTAGTTTGTATTTCATCCAACAATCTGTGCTACAAATTATGGCTACAGTATATGCAATTTCATCCACTTTTTGAGATTGCCTTTCGCTTACGGCCACACCGGCCTGAGTACGCCTGATCTCGTCCGATCTCGGAAGCTAAGCAGGGTCGGGCCTGGTTAGTACTTGGATGGGAGACCGCCTGGGAATACCAGGTGCTGTAAGCTTTTTGTCACTGCCTTGTGGAATTTCAACTCTTTGTCCGTTTTTTCCCACAAGGCTGAAATATGTGCCCTCGCTTTGAAATAAGTAAGCAAGGTTAGTTTGTATTTCATCCAACAATCTGTGCTACAAATTATGGCTACAGTATATGCAATTTCTTCCACTTTTTGAGATTGCCTTTCGCT
>NW_027259598.1:0-27657 GCF_045791955.1 Oncorhynchus clarkii lewisi
CACACACACACACACACACACAGCAAGCCTACATGTTGCATAATTTATCCATCATGACATAGAACCAACATATTGATGTAACACACTTAACCTAACCTACTGCACAGACACAGAACAGTTTCACATTTCCGGGGTCCACATGATTAATGAAAAGCCACCATTGCTACAATGCCAGTGCAGGACTGATGGCCGTCGTTATGAAATACCAGTGTGACTACTATATCCAGCTAGCTATGTGAACTTCCAACTTTGACAGCAGGCAATTGATTGACTACAACAGTCTTGCTATATAAAAAAATAAAACATCCACCCTTATCAGCGTTGGTAGAAAAGCGGATGTTTCTGGTTCTCAGGGATACAGTATTTTCAAACTAACTTGTCCTGGCGTCTTTTCTACGTCAGGTAAAAAAAAAAAAATAGCTGGTTTGCAAAACGAGCCAACATTCCCCAATAGCCTGGAAATCCAACGTTGAATTTGGATTTCACTGCTTGTTTCTAGACTAAAGCATGATCGGTATAAACAACCGTGAATTGTAAATAATTTGTAAAAAAATAATGTGGTAGGTGTACACCCATGCTCCAGGTGATAAGACAATTGAACTGCACTACCAGCACTTTGAAACATTATGTAAGTATACTTTTGTGGACATTTTTCATCTCATTCCCCCCTGCAATAAAAGTATGTTAAAATATACTTTGATTGAACATTATGGCTTGTAAAGGTAGTGAGAGGAAATAAAACGTTCCTAATCCACTCTGTCAATAATGTCCACCGTTGAAGCCAACGTTAGATCTCCAGGCTGTACCGAACTGTGTACCGAACTGTAGCAGAGGTCAGAACGGAGCCAGCAAAGGTTGTTCATTATCTGGGTTTTTATTTTAGAAACCAAGAAAATAATTACGCTGGTATATATATATATTTTAGTTGTTGTACATGCTAAAACAAAAATGGAGTAAACGAACTATACTGCTGAAAGCATGAATACAGGGGCCTCATCCATGACTAATTTGATGACAGGGCATTCATTCACAACCTGTGAGTGTGAAGTTGGCAAGAGAGAAAGGGAAAGTGAAACAGAGGCAACTTAACAAGGACACTTTTGTCAAAGTGTCGAAATACTTTTCAAATTTGTAAAAAGTGTTGTTGTTTTTTTTTTTGCCTCAGTACCTTAAACCTAATAAACAGTTAGCCAGCTAACTTATTAGCAAGTCCAACTAATGCTAACTTAGTTCTACGTGACTGTAGTTGTTTGGATAGCTATAAGAAACCAAATATGAGCTGCTTTCTTGGCCAGTGTCCTTGCGGGTAAATACAAGTATTTCTTTATTGGAAAGCAAGTATTTCTTTATTATTTAGCTACAGAAACTCGGGTAGGGGGCTTGATAAAAGTGGCCAAATGTTAAAGTGGTGCCGCCATCATATACAGGTCGATACAAAAACAACACCCTCCCATGTCACTAACCCGCTTCACCCCGGTCTCTTTATCCCGAGTTGACTTCTTACCTTCATGACGGGACATCCTATTGGGACACTAACACAGGCCCATACACGGACTCGCTTGAAGCTTGAACCAGCAACCTAGCTGTCCCTGACCTCTTAATAACTCATATGAAGGATCCGGTCTCCGCAGCCACATGTGTGTGATGTGAGAAACAATAGTGGGAATCTGCGATTCTCCTTCCAAATAAAAGTCGCACATTGGAAACTGACGTAAACAGATTAAAACAGTGGAATCGTGCCGCAATTGGACTCGATATGTCTAAAACAAAATGTGGAATGTTGTTATATATTTATTTTACTAGGCAAGTCAGTTAAGAACAAATTCTTATTTTCAATGACGGCCTAGGAACAGTGGGTTAACTGCCTGTTCAGGGGCAGAATGACAGATTTGTACCTTGTCAGCTCGGGGGTTTGAACTTCCAATCTTCCGGTTACTAGTCCAACACTCTAACCACTAGGCTACCCTGCCTCCCCATATAAATTCAGCCAACAAAATAAAAAATAATCTGTTCATTTGACGTTCTTTATGAGTCGTGATCCCAGGGTGACAACACATATATATTATACATGTTCTTTATGAGTCGTGATCCCAGGGTGACAACACATACATTCTAAATGTTCTTTATGAGTCGTGATCCCAGGGTGACAACACATATATATTATACATGTTCTTTATGAGTCGTGATCCCAGGGTGACAACACATACATTCTAAATGTTCTTTATGAGTCGTGATCCCAGGGTGACAACACATATATATTATACATGTTCTTTATGAGTCGTGATCCCAGGGTGACAACACATACATTCTAAATGTTCTTTATGAGTCGTGATCCCAGGGTGACAACACATATATATTATACATGTTCTTTATGAGTCGTGATCCCAGGGTGACAACACATATATATTATACATGTTCTTTATGAGTCGTGATCCCAGGGTGGTAACACATATATATTATACATGTTCTTTATGAGTAGTGATCCCAGGGTGACAACACATACATTCTAAATGTTCTTTATGAGTCATGATCCCAGGGTGACAACACATATATATTATACATGTTCTTTATGAGTAGTGATCCCAGGGTGACAACACATATATATTATACATGTTCTTTATGAGTAGTGATCCCAGGGTGACAACACATATATGTTATACATGTTCTTTATGAGTCGTGATCCCAGGGTGACAACACATACATTCTAAATGTTCTTTATGAGTCGTGATCCCAGGGTGACAACACATATATATTATACATGTTCTTTATGAGTCGTGATCCCAGGGTGACAACACATATATATTATACATGTTCTTTATGAGTCGTGATCCCAGGGTGGTAACACATATATATTATACATGTTCTTTATGAGTAGTGATCCCAGGGTGACAACACATACATTCTAAATGTTCTTTATGAGTCATGATCCCAGGGTGACAACACATATATATTATACATGTTCTTTATGAGTAGTGATCCCAGGGTGACAACACATATATATTATACATGTTCTTTATGAGTAGTGATCCCAGGGTGACAACACATATATATTATACATGTTCTTTATGAGTCGTGATCCCAGGGTGACAACACATATATATTATACATGTTCTTTATGAGTCGTGATCCCAGGGTGACAACACATACATTCTAAATGTTCTTTATGAGTCGTGATCCCAGGGTGACAACACATATATATTATACATGTTCTTTATGAGTCGTGATCCCAGGGTGACAACACATATATATTATACATGTTCTTTATGAGTCGTGATCCCAGGGTGACAACACATATATATTATACATGTTCTTTATGAGTCGTGATCCCAATGGTGGTAACACATATATATTATACATGTTATTTATGAGTCGTGATCCCAGGGTGACAACACATACATTCTAAATGTTCTTTATGATATATTATACATGTTCTTTATGAGTCGTGATCCCAGGGTGACAACACATATATATTATACATGTTCTTTATGAGTCGTGATCCCAGGGTGGTAAAACACATACATTCTAAATGTTCTTTATGAGTCGTGATCACAGGGTGGCAACACATATATATTATACATGTTCTTTATGAGTCGTGATCCCAGGGTGACAACACATATATATTATACATGTTCTTTATGAGTCGTGATCCCAGGGTGGTAAAACACATACATTCTAAATGTTCTTTATGAGTCGTGATCACAGGGTGGCAACACATACATTCTACATGATTTCAATGGGTCTTTCTCCATTCTGATTGGTTTATACTGTTCAATTCAACTTCACTCAGTCGATGTCCTTTCCACACTGCCACATAGGGCTGCACAATATGGGCAGACAATCTAAGCTTTATTTATAAAGGTTGCAATTACGGTTTGACTTGTGATTTAGAGCGAAACACTTTGGTGAACTGTTGGAATCAAGGATATGTAATCAATGACTATTCTAATTCTATAGATAAATAAAAAATAAATACAAATTGTTATTTTCTAACTAGGCAAGTCAGTTAAGAACAAATTCTTACTTTCCGCTGGTCCAATTGTGCGCCGGGACTCCCAATCACGGCCGGTTGTGATACAGCCTGGAATCAAACCAGGGTCTGTAATGATACCCCCTAGCACTGAGATGCAATGCTTTAGACTGCTGCGGCACTCGGGAGCCCCCCGATAGGGCAGTGGGCACGTTGAAAACAGTGTTGTTTGATGTGACAACAAATGAAAACGCCAGGAGGAGTTTTTTTATTTTTTATTTTATTTTTACCTTTATTCAACTAGGCAAGTCAGTTAAGAACAGATTCTTATTTTCAATGACGGCCTAGGAACAGTGGCCTTGTTCAGTCCGCCACAGTTATTGTGACAGGGTAGGAACATAAGTGTTTCCTGAACGAGGGCTGCCATGTTCACAGTCTTCCTGACAAATTGGGCTATTTTGAAAACGATGTCACGGGTGGAAAATATATAATTTTTTTGACCTACTTCTAAATTCCACCGCGACCACCATAGGAATTTATATATTTCAGTATATATTGTTCACTGTTACTGACTATGATATTGAGTGAGTGAGTGAATGTTTGGGAGGCGGCGGGCCGGAGGTGTGTGTGTGTGTGTGTGTGTGTGTGTGTGTGTGTGTGTGTGTGTGTGTGTGTGTGTGTGTGTGTGTGTGTGTGTGTGTTGCAGCAGAGGTAGCCGAGTCACGGAAACAGAGCGTGCACGTCGTGCCAGTTGTAGGTAAGCCATTTAGACTGATCATTATGGAGACCAGTGGCGATTTTAGCTGGTACATCTTGGTGGGGCAAGCCCACAAACTCCTAAGACCTGCAAACATCAGTCCCAACACCTTACCACTGTTACACCTGGCTATCAGCAGAGTCCCAACACCTTACCACTGCTACACCTGGCTATCAGCAGAGTCCCAACACCTTACCACTGTTACATCTGGCTATCAGCAGAGTCCCAACACCTTACCACTGCTACACCTGACTATCAGCAGAGTCTCAACACCTTACCACTGCTACACCTGGCTATCAGCAGAGTCCCAACACCTTACCACTGCTACACCTGGCTATCAGCAGAGTCCCAACACCTTACCACTGCTACACCTGGCTATCAGCAGAGTCCCAACACCTTACCACTGCTACACCTGGTTATCAGCAGAGTCCCAACACCTTACCACTGCTACACCTGGTTATCAGCAGTCCCAACACCTTGCCACTGCTACACCTGGTTATCAGCAGAGTCCCAACACCTTACCACTGCTACACCTGGCTATCAGCAGATCCTTGTCTGGCAGCGAAACAGTTAATTCAGCCTCATTTACTGCCTTTTAAAAAGAACATAGCTGATATGGCTGACTTGCTTAAACAAATTTGGTTTCTACTGACAGTTGAGATGGACAAACTGTTAGGTTCTGCTATCTTGCTAGCTAAGATCAGTCCAATCAAAGCTACAGTAGATAATAACGTGATTTGCCGTCATTTTATCTGTGACCAATGACCACCCATCTTGGATGGACACTTCTAAAAGTAACTCTTCGGCAGCACCCAAGGGGCTTGAATTTTTTTTAGGTCTACCCTTAGATTTGGCAGTGAAGTAGTGTCCCCATGAGTGACAGAAGACTGAGCCAAACATGACGCAACTAGAGAACATTATCCAATCGCAGCGCAACTAGAGGACATTACCAACCCCTACGCTCCGTATTTTCCGTTGGCTGCCCCACCACCACAGAAAGCACTGAGCTAGGCTGAAACACCTACATTTTGGAGCTGCCTTACTCAAGAAAGCAAAAAGCATGTTTGTATGTGACTTTACCAACTCAAAGATTTTTTTATTTTATTTTACATTGTTTGCAAGCTGATATGTGACACGTATTAATGCCAGGTAAAAATGTGGGGCTCAAAACAGGTGTGCCCTGAATGACGGGTCCCCTGCCCTGAATGACGGGTCACCTGCCCTGAATGACAGGTCCCCTGCCCTGAATGACGGGTCCCCTGCCCTGAATGACGGGTCACCTGCCCTGAATGACAGGTCACCTGCCCTGAATGACGGGTCCCCTGCCCTGAATGACGGGTCCCCTGCCCTGAATGACGGGTCCCCTGCCCTGAATGACGGGTCACCTGCCCTGAATGACGGGTCACCTGCCCTGAATGACAGGTCCCCTGCCCTGAATGACGGGTCCCCTGCCCTGAATGACGGGTCACCTGCCCTGAATGACGGGTCCCCTGCCCTGAATGACAGGTCCCCTGCCCTGAATGACGGGTCCCCTGCCCTGAATGACGGGTCACCTGCCCTGAATGACGGGTCACCTGCCCTGAATGACGGGTCCCCTGCCCTGAATGACGGGTCCCCTGCCCTGAATGACGGGTCCCCTGCCCTGAATGACGGGTCCCCTGCCCTGAATGACGGGTCACCTGCCCTGAATGACGGGTCCCCTGCCCTGAATGACGGGTCCTCTGCCCTGAATGACGGGTCCCCTGCCCTGAATGACGGGTCCCCTGCCCTGAATGACAGGTCCCCTGCCCTGAATGACGGGTCACCTGCCCTGAATGACAGGTCCCCTGCCCTGAATGACGGGTCCCCTGCCCTGAATGACGGGTCCCCTGCCCTGAATGACGGGTCACCTGCCCTGAATGACGGGTCACCTGCCCTGAATGACGGGTCAGTTGTCCTGAATGACGGGTCAGTTGTCCTGAATGACGGGTCCCCTGCCCTGAATGACGGGTCAGTTGTCCTGAATGACGGGTCCCCTGCCCTGAATGACGGGTCAGTTGTCCTGAATGACGGGTCACCTGCCCTGAATGACGGGTCAGTTGTCCTGAATGACGGGTCAGTTGTCCTGAATGACGGGTTACCTGCCCTGAATGACGGGTCAGTTGTCCTGAATGACGGGTTACCTGCCCTGAATGACGGGTCAGTTGTCCTGAATGACGGGTTACCTGCCCTGAATGACGGGTCAGTTGTCCTGAATGACGGGTTACCTACCCTGAATGACGGGTCAGTTGTCCTGAATGACGGGTTACCTGCCCTGAATGACGGGTCACCTGCACAGGGAGGGTTGGGAGCAGGCTGAGGCTGGAAGAATGCTGTGGATAGGGTAGAATGCTGGGGATAGGGTAGAATGCTGAGGCTGGAAAAATGCTGGGGCTGGGGTAGAATGCTGGGGATAGGGTAGAATGCTGGGGATAGGTTAGAATGCTGGGGATAGGGTAGAATGCTGGAGCTGGGGTAGAATGCTGGGGCTGGGGTAGTGGTTGGGGATAGGGTAGGATGCTGGGGATAGGGTAGGATGCTGTGGATAGGGTAGAATGCTGGGGATAGGGCAGAATGCTGGGGATAAGGTAGAATGCTGTGGATAGGGTAGAATGCTGGGGATAGGGTAGAATGCTGGAGCTGGGGTAGAATGCTGGGGCTGGGGTAGAATGCTGGGGATAGGGTAGATTGCTGGAGCTGGGGTAGAATGCTGGGGCTGGGGTAGAATGCTGGGGATAAGGTAGAATACTGGGGATAGGGTAGAATGCTGGGGATTGGGTAGAATGCTGGAGCTGGGGTAGAATGCTGGGGCTGGGGTAGAATGCTGGGGATAGGGTAGAATACTGGGGATAGGGTAGAATGCTGGGGATAGGGTATAATGCTGGAGCTGGGGTAGAATGCTGGGGATAGGGTAGAATGCTGGGGATAGGGTAGAATGCTGAGGATTGGGTAGAATGCTGGGGATAGGGTAGAATGCTGGGGATAGGGTAGAATGCTGGAGCTGGGGTAGAATGCAGGGGATAGGATAGAATGCTGGGGATAGGGTAGAATGCTGGAGCTGGGGCAGAATTGCCAGAAAATAGTCTAACGTTCATTCTTTAAAGTTCCTTCTGGTGTTTCTCACTCAGAGATTTTGAGATCCTCTGTCCAACATTAATCACTCATTCTCTTCTGTCAGATTTATCTATAGTTATGCACATGTGCAAACAGCATTTATTTACAGTCATAAACTGGGTGGTTTGAGCCCTGAATGCTGATGGGTTGAACGCCATGTTATATCTGACCATATACTACAGCAATGACAAAAAATATATACTTTTTACTGTTCGAATTTAAATGAACCAAATTAGGGATTTTGGTAACAAAACTCTTCAGTCAAAAATGGTTGTAGGTATGTTACACCTTCAGTAACACGGACAGGAGGAGAGAGAGACAACACTATACACTCTGTTGATGTTCTGTGATGGTCACAGCAGCAGGGAGGAGAGAGAGACAACATTATACACTCTGTTGATGTTCTGTGGTGGTCGCTGTAGCAGGGAGGAGAGAGAAAGACAACGGACCATTCCTCAGGACTACCTGGCATGATGACTTCTTCCTGTCCCCAGTCCACCTGGCCGTGCTGCTGCTCCAGTTTCAACCGTTCTGCCTGTGATTATTATTATTTGACTATGATGGTCATTTATGAACATTTGAACATCTTGGCCATGTTCTGTTATAATCTCCACCCGGCACAGCCAGAAGAGGACTTTCTAGGGAGTTTTTCCTAGCCACCGTGCTTCTACACCTGCATTGCTTGCTGTTTGGGGTTTTAGGCTGGGTTTCTGTACAGCACTTTGTGATATCAGCTGATGTACGAAGGGCTTTATAAATACATTTGATTGATTGTGCTTAAAGCATCAGATAAGCTCAGTGCATATAGTTGATTTGATTAAAACACATAGGACGTGTCTATACATAGAACAATACACATTTTAAAATTCCAACCAGTCAATTGGTCGAAGAAACAAATGACTCTTGGTCGACCAAGTTAGTTTTTTTTTTGTGTCGGGGACAGCCCTAGACTCCAATCACCCAAGCCATAGACTGTTCTTTCTGCTTCCGCGTGAGTGTTACGCACGCCTCTATGAAGATGGAACGCAACACCCTGCTACAACTAAACTCTCTGTGAAGTGAAAGAGGTATGGACTGTAGGTGCGAGTAAGGATGACAACAGGCAGAATGTGGTACCGTTTACAAGGACTTTATTCCTTTACACGGTAATATGGGGAAAAGGGCTGGACAGAACCAAAGCAAAGAAAGTAAATCTCAAAGCCCCCCCCTCTCCTATCTTACCTGCCTAACCACTTTCACCTAATTTAGCACCACCTGGTGCCCTAACCAAAATACAGGGGGTGGTCCGCCCAGGTCTTACCTAGTGTGCCTAGACAGTGAATATACTATGGGTATATGTATGCCAGCGGGCCTCTTGCCTAAGCACTCCCAAGGTGCCTTCCCCTTCCCCCCTGGGAACAAATGAAACAGAATATTAAACAATTTTCACAAACAAACTAAGAAACAAAGTACATCAAATAAGCTCTACCTGAGCAACAAACTCACAGAACATACCAACTCTCAGCAATGAACTCCCAGCAAAATCAACCTCTAGCAAAATCTCTCTATCACAATCAATCACTCTGCAATGACCTCCCAGAAAAACTCTCTCTCCTGAACAGAACACTGGCTTTTATATAGCTTCAGAATGAATGTGTAATTGGAGACAGCTGTGTCTTGACGAGGGGGCGTGGTCAGCTCTCCAATTAGCCCTGGAGTCGACCAATCAGCTGCTTGAGGGATTTCAGGAAGCCATTTCCTGAAATAAAACACATGCAAATACACAAACTACAACACATAAACTGGGGAACGTAACAGCGAGCAATACTGGTACATCGTCGGGCACCAACATCCTCCTGAACAGCTTCTATCCCCAAGTCATAAGACTGTTAAATAGATAACAAAATGGCTTCACAAACTAACTGAGTTAACGATTGTATCATTGCATCGTCTCTAATGTAATTCCACTTTGACATTATGGGATATTGTGTTTAGGCCAGTGACATAAAATCTCAATTGAATCCATTTTAAACTCAGGCTGTAACACAACAAAACTTAACTGGCTTCTATCCTCAAGCCATGAGACTGCTAAATAGCTAGCAAAATGGCTTGTATCTTTCTTTTTGCACTGTCTCTATGCACACTGACAGGACTCTACACTCTGACAGGACTCTACACTCTGACAGGACTCTACACTCTGACAGGACTCTACACCCTGACAGGACTCTACACTCTGACAGGACACTGACAGGACTCTACACTCTGACAGGACTCCTCTACACACTGATAGGACTCTACACACTGACAGGACTCTACACTCTGACAGGACTCTACACACTGACAGGACTCTACACTCTGACAGGACACTGACAGGACTCTACACACTGACAGGACTCAACACTCTGACAGGACTCTACACTCTGACAGGACTCTACACTCTGACAGGACACTGACAGGACTCTACACACTGACAGGACTCTACACTCTGACAGGACACTGACAGGACTTGACACACTGACAGGACTCGACACACTGACAGGACTCGACACTCTGACAGGACACTGACAGGACTTGACACACTGACAGGACTCGACACTCTGACAGGACTCGACACTCTGACAGGACTCTACACTCTGACAGGACTCGACACTCTGACAGGACTCGACACTCTGACAGGACTCTACACTCTGACAGGACTCTACACTCTGACAGGACTCGACACTCTGACAGGACTCTACACTCTGACAGGACTCTACACTCTGACAGGACACTGACAGGACTCGACACACTGACAGGACTCTACACTCTGACAGGACACTGACAGGACTCTACACACTGACAGGACTCGACACTCTGACAGGACTCTACACTCTGACAGGACTCGACACACTGACAGGACACTGACAGGACTCTACACACTGACAGGACTCTACACACTGACAGGACTTGACACACTGACAGGACTCTACACTCTGACAGGACTCGACACTCTGACAGGACTCGACACACTGACAGGACTCTACACTCTGACAGGACACTGACAGGACTCTACACACTGACAGGACTCGACACTCTGACAGGACTCTACACTCTGACAGGACTCGACACACTGACAGGACACTGACAGGACTCTACACACTGACAGGACTCTACACTCTGACAGGACTTGACACACTGACAGGACTCTACACTCTGACAGGACTCGACACTCTGACAGGACTCTACACTCTGACAGGACTCTACACTCTGACAGGACTCGACACTCTGACAGGACTCTACACTCTGACAGGACTCTACACTCTGACAGGACACTGACAGGACTCGACACACTGACAGGACTCTACACTCTGACAGGACACTGACAGGACTCTACACACTGACAGGACTCGACACTCTGACAGGACTCTACACTCTGACAGGACTCGACACACTGACAGGACACTGACAGGACTCTACACACTGACAGGACTCTACACTCTGACAGGACTCTACACTCTGACAGGACTCGACACACTGACAGGACACTAACAGGACTCTACACACTGACAGGACTCTACACTCTGACAGGACTTGACACACTGACAGGACTCTACACACTGACAGGACTCGACACTCTGACAGGACACTGACAGGACTTGACACACTGACAGGACTCGACACTCTGACAGGACTCGACACTCTGACAGGACTCTACACTCTGACAGGACTCGACACTCTGACAGGACTCTACACTCTGACAGGACTCTACACTCTGACAGGACTCGACACTCTGACAGGACTCTACACTCTGACAGGACTCTACACTCTGACAGGACACTGACAGGACTCGACACACTGACAGGACTCGACACTCTGACAGGACTCTACACTCTGACAGGACTCGACACACTGACAGGACACTGACAGGACTCTACACACTGACAGGACTCTACACTCTGACAGGACTTGACACACTGACAGGACTCTACACACTGACAGGACTCGACACTCTGACAGGACACTGACAGGACTTGACACACTGACAGGACTCGACACTCTGACAGGACACTGACAGGACTTGACACACTGACAGGACTCGACACACTGACAGGACTCGACACTCTGACAGGACACTGACAGGACTTGACACACTGACAGGACTCGACACTCTGACAGGACTCGACACTCTGACAGGACTCTACACTCTGACAGGACTCGACACTCTGACAGGACTCGACACTCTGACAGGACTCTACACTCTGACAGGACTCTACACTCTGACAGGACTCGACACTCTGACAGGACTCTACACTCTGACAGGACTCTACACTCTGACAGGACACTGACAGGACTCGACACACTGACAGGACTCTACACTCTGACAGGACACTGACAGGACTCTACACACTGACAGGACTCGACACTCTGACAGGACTCTACACTCTGACAGGACTCGACACACTGACAGGACACTGACAGGACTCTACACACTGACAGGACTCTACACTCTGACAGGACTTGACACACTGACAGGACTCTACACTCTGACAGGACTCGACACTCTGACAGGACTCGACACACTGACAGGACTCTACACTCTGACAGGACACTGACAGGACTCTACACACTGACAGGACTCTACACTCTGACAGGACTTGACACACTGACAGGACTCTACACTCTGACAGGACTCGACACTCTGACAGGACTCTACACTCTGACAGGACTCTACACTCTGACAGGACTCGACACTCTGACAGGACTCTACACTCTGACAGGACTCTACACTCTGACAGGACACTGACAGGACTCGACACACTGACAGGACTCTACACTCTGACAGGACACTGACAGGACTCTACACACTGACAGGACTCGACACTCTGACAGGACTCTACACTCTGACAGGACTCGACACACTGACAGGACACTGACAGGACTCTACACACTGACAGGACTCTACACTCTGACAGGACTCTACACTCTGACAGGACTCGACACACTGACAGGACACTAACAGGACTCTACACACTGACAGGACTCTACACTCTGACAGGACTGACACACTGACAGGACTCTACACACTGACAGGACTCGACACTCTGACAGGACACTGACAGGACTTGACACACTGACAGGACTCGACACTCTGACAGGACTCGACACTCTGACAGGACTCTACACTCTGACAGGACTCGACACTCTGACAGGACTCTACACTCTGACAGGACTCTACACTCTGACAGGACTCGACACTCTGACAGGACTCTACACTCTGACAGGACTCTACACTCTGACAGGACACTGACAGGACTCGACACACTGACAGGACTCGACACTCTGACAGGACTCTACACTCTGACAGGACTCGACACACTGACAGGACACTGACAGGACTCTACACACTGACAGGACTCTACACTCTGACAGGACTTGACACACTGACAGGACTCTACACACTGACAGGACTCGACACTCTGACAGGACACTGACAGGACTTGACACACTGACAGGACTCGACACTCTGACAGGACTCGACACTCTGACAGGACTCTACACTCTGACAGGACTCAACACTCTGACAGGACTCTACACTCTGACAGGACTCTACACTCTGACAGGACTCTACACACTGACAGGACTCTACACTGACACACTGACAGGACTCTGACAGGACTCTACACACTGACAGGACACTGACAGGACTCTACACTCTGACAGGACTCGACACTCTGACAGGACTCGACACTCTGACAGGACTCTACACTCTGACAGGACTCGGCACACTGACAGGACACTGACAGGACTCTACACTCTGACAGGACTCGACACTCTGACAGGACTCGACACTCTGACAGGACTCTACACTCTGACAGGACTCGACACTCTGACACTCCAACACACCCAAAATCCATAGGTAAGGCTATTCATGATATTATACGTGTGACCAGAATGGAATTATTTAATCTATACATACATGATTTAATTTACGATTTCAACAGATTTTTGGGGGTGAAATTAACTAATTATTTTCTTTTGTTGAATTTATATAACAACATTCCAACCTTGTTTTAGCATTCTCCAGTCTAATTGTGGCATGATTCCGCCATTTTCATCCGTTTTGCATCAGTTTCATTTGGGGACTTTTATTTAGAAGGCAATTGTACCGTTTCCTGCTCAATGTTGTTCAAGACACACACACACACATGGTCCGCCTCCCTCCGGAGCAACGGGCTGAAGCCATGCTGCTAGTGCTACTGTCATGTACCCCTTCAGATACTCATCAAGCTAGGTAAGATACACGAAACCCCATGACGTAGGTTAATTAACACTGTGTTTGTGTGCGGGTTTATCTTTCATCAGTTCCATGGTGATTGTCAACGTGTTTTATAGTATCGCAACCCCAAAGAGCAAGCAGGAGCACAGTCGCCAGAAGAAAAAAAATAACTCCCTAGACAGAAGAAACGTATTTTGGTTGAACCCGAGTTATGCAAAGTGTAGCCTACAAATGACCATAATCTAGTTTTGTGTGTGATCGATTGCTTGAAAACGTTATATAGTGTTTGTCCTTCTGTCTCTTCCTGACTGTTACTTGTTCACCTACACCATCTCTGTGTCTTGCTGCACGTGTCATGTACCAAATTCCACAATAGAAGCGCCCTCGCAGGAACATAAATATTGAATTGATCGACCTCTGAACTGAAGTGAAGTTTGGAACTAACTCCATTCCAAAAATTTGTAGAAAGGTGTCTTTTCTTTGTTGGCCACTTGAGTGCGATAGAGTTTAACTTGTTAGCAGGTAACCACATGGCAGAATAACAACTCTGTTAATTAAAGTAGTCTGCCAGAAGAAACTACACAGACAGCTAAACATGTCAAAATAAAATATCACCCGAAATCTTCTTCTCATGGATACCTTGAAACCTGTTATTCCTGCAAACGTCCGTAACTTCATTGTTATAAATTGCGCAAAAAAATGTATTCATGGTTGAAGATGTCTTCCCTTAAGAAAAAAATATTGCAGTATAACTCCAGTACACTGTAGTATAACTGTAGTTAGAGTGCAGTATAACTGCAGTATACTGTAGTATAACTGTAGCCAGAGTGCAGTATAACTGTAGACAGAGTGCAGTATAACTGTAGTTAGAGTGCAGTATAACTGTAGCCAGAGTGCAGTATAACTGCAGTATACTGTAGTATAACTGTAGCCAGAGTGCAGTATAACTGTAGACAGAGTGCAGTATAACTGTAGTATAACTGTAGCCAGAGTGCAGTATAACTGCAGTATACTGTAGTATAACTGTAGTTAGAATGCAGTATAACTGTAGCCAGAGTGCAGTATAACTGCAGTACACTGTAGTATAACTGTAGTTAGAGTGCAGTATAACTGTAGCAGGAGTGCAGTATAACTGCAGTGCACTGTAGTATAACTGTAGCCAGAGTGCAGTATAACTGCAGTACACTGTAGTATAACTGTAGCCAGAGTGCAGTATAACTGTAGCAGGAGTGCAGTATAACTGTAGTATAACTGTAGCCAGAGTGCAGTATAACTGTAGTATAACTGTAGTTAGAGTGCAGTATAACTGTAGTATAACTGTAGCCAGAGTGCAGTATAACTGTAGTATACTGCAGTATAACTGTAGCCAGAGTGCAGTATAACTGTAGTATACTGTAGTATAACTGTAGCCAGAGTGCAGTATAACTGCAGTATACTGTAGTATAACTGTAGACAGAGTGCAGTATAACTGTAGTATAACTGTAGACAGAGTGCAGTATAACTGCAGTATACTGTAGTATAACTGTAGTTAGAATGCAGTATAACTGTAGCCAGAGTGCAGTATAACTGCAGTACACTGTAGTATAACTGTAGTTAGAGTGCAGTATAACTGTAGCAGGAGTGCAGTATAACTGCAGTGCACTGTAGTATAACTGTAGCCAGAGTGCAGTATAACTGCAGTATACTGTAGTATAACTGTAGCCAGAGTGCAGTATAACTGTAGACAGAGTGCAGTATAACTGTAGTATAACTGTAGCCAGAGTGCAGTATAACTGCAGTATACTGTAGTATAACTGTAGTTAGAATGCAGTATAACTGTAGCCAGAGTGCAGTATAACTGCAGTACACTGTAGTATAACTGTAGTTAGAGTGCAGTATAACTGTAGCAGGAGTGCAGTATAACTGCAGTGCACTGTAGTATAACTGTAGCCAGAGTGCAGTATAACTGCAGTACACTGTAGTATAACTGTAGCCAGAGTGCAGTATAACTGTAGCAGGAGTGCAGTATAACTGTAGTATAACTGTAGCCAGAGTGCAGTATAACTGTAGTATAACTGTAGTTAGAGTGCAGTATAACTGTAGTATAACTGTAGCCAGAGTGCAGTATAACTGTAGTATACTGCAGTATAACTGTAGCCAGAGTGCAGTATAACTGTAGTATACTGTAGTATAACTGTAGCCAGAGTGCAGTATAACTGCAGTATACTGTAGTATAACTGTAGACAGAGTGCAGTATAACTGTAGTATAACTGTAGACAGTATAACTGTAGTATACTGTAGTATAACTGTACTGCAGTATATACTGTAGCCAGAGTGCAGTATAACTGTAGTATAACTGTAGACAGAGTGCAGTATAACTGCAGTATAACTGTAGCCAGAGTGCAGTATAACTGTAGTATAACTGTAGACAGAGTGCAGTATAACTGTAGTATAACTGTAGCCAGAGTGCAGTATAACTGCAGTATACTGTAGTATAACTGTAGCCAGAGTGCAGTATAACTGTAGTATACTGTAGTATAACTGTAGCCAGAGTGCAGTATAACTGTAGTATACTGTAGTATAACTGTAGCCAGAGTGCAGTATAACTGCAGTATACTGTAGTATAACTGCAGTAGGGTGCAAATACTGCGTCCAAAATAACTGTTTAAAAATAAAAAAACGAATCTATCATCAGGGTGAAGAACACAGGACTAACTACACTTCCCTGAGGAATACCGTTGATCAAATCACATTGACAATTCTGACCCCACCCTCATCTGTATGACTCGATCAAAACAGGAAGTCCATGGCCCAGTTATAGAGTCGTCCCCCAAAGCTCGATGCACTCAACTTGATCAACAACCCCTTTCCCTCCACATGGCATCGTAAGCTTTCTCAATGTCAAAATACACAACACTCATCACCTCATCATCATCACTTCTAACTGTCACCAGAGCAGACCTCCCTCTCCTGAACCCCACTCTGTGCTCCGCTCATCAAATCCCTAACTTACAAGAAATGCATCACCCTCGAATCAACTTACACATGTTGCATGTCAGCTCGATACGCCTGTAACTGTCCGACCAGGTAGGATCTAATCAGAGTATCAAAGCCAATGACTGATTTTTTTGTTTTTAAACTGACGCTTGTGGTTCTGGCTATGGTCCAAACCCATCGGTTTCTGGACCAATCAGACGGGCTCCCGAATGCGTTGGCATTCAGTGGAGGGTCGGGGAGGTACTCAGATCCAGGCTCATTGTGTCTGTGTTTGGCCAGAGCAAGGAGTCTGGGTTGCCAAGCAACAATAGTGTAGCCTTGGTAGCTGAATGACTGTTTCTGCTTTCGACAACGACACATTGTTGCCTTGCCAAACAAATCTTGTTTGGCCAAACAACAACAACCTGGAAAACAGACTGGCATCCAGACCTGGAGAACAGACTGGAAAACAGACTGGCATCCAGACCTGGAGAACAGACTGGAAAACAGACTGGCATCCAGACCTGGAGAACAGACTGGCATCCAGACCTGGAGAACAGACTAGCATCCAGACCTGGAGAACAGACTGGCATCCAGACCTGGAGAACAGACTGGCATCCAGACCTGGAGAACAGACTGGCATCCAGACCTGGAGAACAGACTGGCATCCAGACCTGGAGAACAGACTGGCATCCAGACCTGGAGAACAGAATGGCATCCAGACCTGGAGAACAGACTGGAAAACAGACTGGCATCCAGACCTGGAGAACAGACTGGCATCCAGACCTGGAGAACAGACTGGAGAACAGACTGGCATCCAGACCTGGAGAACAGACTGGCATCCAGACCTGGAAAACAGACTGGCATCCAGACCTGGAAAACAGACTGGCATCCAGACCTGGAGAACAGACTGGCATCCAGACCTGGAGCACAGACTGGCATCCAGACCTGGAGAACAGACTGGCATCCAGACCTGGAAAACAGACTGGCATCCAGACCTGGAGAACAGACTGGCATCCAGACCTGGAGAACAGACTGGCATCCAGACCTGGAGAACAGACTGGCATCCAGACCTGGAGAACAGACTGGCATCCAGACCTGGAGAACAGACTGGCATCCAGACCTGGAGAACAGACTGGCATCCAGACCTGGAGAACAGACTGGCATCCAGACCTGGAGAACAGACTGGCATCCAGACCTGGAGAACAGACTGGCATCCAGACCTGGAGAACAGACTAGCATCCAGACCTGGAGAACAGACTGGCATCCAGACCTGGAGAACAGACTGGCATCCAGACCTGGAGAACAGACTGGCATCCAGACCTGGAGAACAGACTGGCATCCAGACCTGGAGAACAGACTGGCATCCAGACCTGGAGAACAGACTGGCATCCAGACCTGGAGAACAGACTGGAAAACAGACTGGCATCCAGACCTGGAGAACAGACTGGAAAACAGACTGGCATCCAGACCTGGAGAACAGACTGGAAAACAGACTGGAATCCAGACCTGGAGAACAGACTGGCATCCAGACCTGGAGAACAGACTGGAAAACAGACTGGCATCCAGACCTGGAAAACAGACTGGCATCCAGACCTGGAGAACAGACTGGCATCCAGACCTGGAGAACAGACTGGCATCCAGACCTGGAGAACAGACTGGCATCCAGACCTGGAAAACAGACTGGCATCCAGACCTGGAGAACAGACTGGCATCCAGACCTGGAGAACAGACTGGCATCCAGACCTGGAGAACAGACTGGCATCCAGACCTGGAGAACAGACTGGCATCCAGACCTGGAGAACAGACTGGCATTCAGACCTGGAGAACAGACTGGCATCCAGACCTGGAAAACAGACTGGCATCCAGACCTGGAGAACAGACTGGCATCCAGACCTGGAAAACAGACTGGGAAACAGACTGGAAAACAGACTGGAAAACAGACTGGAAAACAGACTGGAAAACAGACTGGAGAACAGACTGGCGTCCAGACCAGGAAAACAGACCTATTGAGATATTTAATGACCGCTACTGTCCAATAAACCAACCCTGAACTCCTTCTGGCTAGCAGACATGTCTGTGTGTGTGTGTGTGTGTGTGTGTGTGTGTGTGTGTGTGTGTGTGTGTGTGTGTGTGTGTGTGTGTGTGTGTGTGTGTGTGTGTGTGTGTGTGTGTGTGTGTGCGTGTGAGTTTGTGTTAAACATACATTCCATATGTTCACACAGGCATAAGGCCCGACCAACCATATGAAAGAATGGTTGGATGTCTTTGTGCCACAAATAGACCATGGGGGGGGGGGGGGGTCAGGTTGATGTTACACAGTGATCACTTACACCTTACTAGCATGTTCTCATTTACAAGGAATTATTATTTCCGTGTTGGAAAAGCCATGACGCTAACAACTTGAACAGAGAGCTAGCCTATTAGACATCTCTTACCTGCCCCGGTGTGTTACAGAAGGATCCAAATATATCTATCTATAGAATGGATGTGTGTGATTAGGGCCCAGTTTCTATCTATGGTCACTAGGGGCGGCAGGGTAGCCTAGTGGTTAGAGCGGTGGACTAGCAAGTTCAAACCCCCGAGCTGACAAGGTACAAATCTGTCGTTCTGCCCCTGAACAAGGCAGTTAACCCACTGTTCCTAGGCCGTCATTGAAAATAGGAATTTGTTCTTAACTGACTTGCCTGGTTAAATAAAGGTTAAATAAAAAAAGATCAACACTCAGACTCTGTAGCAGGTGTAAATAAGACAGAGAGAGAGAGAGAAAAAAAACATGTTTGGGGGAGGTTCTCTTCTGCACTGTTCAACCAATCCAGTAAATGTGGAGGAGGAGTTAAGATGTGTTGCCATATGGAAGGGCGACTGCTCTTCCTGATTTGGCCTCGTTTTGAAGACTGCCTCTTTAAGAAACGCTAGCGGCCATGACGGATGCCAAACGTAAGTTGTCTCGGGGTGTGGTTTGATGTGGGTGTGGCATATCATACCTTTGCAGGTACTGTTGTTTGTCCCTCCTGGGTCACCGTAGCAACAACATAATCACTTCCTTAAAATAGTCAAAATGAATCAAAGAGAAATAAGAGCTTGCCGAGGTGGTCTTAGTCCCGCGATTTGACATCTAGCGAAGGTGTTTGGTGTAGTATTTCTCAAGTTAAAAACATTTGCATGAAAACTAATCAGTGCACTGCAGACAATCTTTGGAGTCAGGAAAGTTTGGCTGCATGCTCAGGGCTGATTTCTGAGAACAATAGCACGTCTATAACTTCCTCATCAGCTGTCAAAATATCTTAAATAAAGAACAATCTACAAGCTGTTTATCAGTGGGAAGAAAAAAAATCACTTGCTAGCTAAGTTTCAACTCTGTGTTTAAAAAAAAAAAAAAATGCAGCTAGGAAGTCGTAGTTTATCAAGTCACCATCGAGTGGAGACATGTGCTTCGGTGCTGTTTTAAACTTTTTTATTTTTTATAACTTTCTAATTTTCTATTACCAGAGAGTGTCTATCTGGCAACGTTTCATAGGGAATCATGTTACAAAACAGGTCACGGGGGGACACGATGCTCGCCAATGGGTTTTGGAATATTGACAAGTTGAAGTTGGGATATAAGTGAACTTTGATCGTTTCAATTCTCTTTTTTTTTTTTTTTTTTCCCGAAAAAAGACTTGAGTGATTGAGAACGCATCAGCAAGTGGCCACTCCGTAAAGGGCCGAAGGGTCAAGGGTTATTTCAACATAACATTGGTGACGTGTTGTCTTACAAGTCTGACGCGCTGTGTAATGGACAGGTCTGTCTCACTGTCTGGAGGTTCTGGCTGCTATGAAGGGATAGAGCACAACCAGCTGATAGAGCACGACCAGCTGATAGAAGACAACCAGCTGATAGAGCACGACCAGCTGATATACTACAACCAGCTGATAGAGAGCAACCAGCTGATAGAGCACAACCAGCTGATAGAGCACGACCAGCTGATAGAGCACGACCAGCTGATAGAGCACGACCAGCTGATAGAGCATGACCAGCTGATAGAGAGCAACCAGCTGATAGAGCACAACCAGCTGATAGAGCACAACCAGCTGATAGAGCACGACCAGCTGATAGAGCACGACCAGCTGATAGAGCATGACCAGCTGATAGAGAGCAACCAGCTGATAGAGCAAGACCAGCTGATATACTACAACCAGCTGATAGAGAGCAACCAGGTGATAGAGCACAACCAGCTGATAGAGCATAACCAGTTGATAGAGAGCAACCAGCTGATAGACTGAAACCAGCTGATAGAGCATAACCAGTTGATAGAGAGCAACCAGCTGATAGACTGAAACCAGCTGATAGAGCACAACCAGCTGATAGAGCATAACCAGCTGATAGAGCATAACCAGCTGATAGAGCACGACCAGCTGATAGAGCACGACCAGCTGATAGAGCATGACCAGCTGATAGAGAGCAACCAGCTGATAGAGCAAGACCAGCTGATATACTACAACCAGCTGATAGAGAGCAACCAGGTGATAGAGCACAACCAGCTGATAGAGCATAACCAGTTGATAGAGAGCAACCAGCTGATAGACTGAAACCAGCTGATAGAGCATAACCAGTTGATAGAGAGCAACCAGCTGATAGACTGAAACCAGCTGATAGAGCACAACCAGCTGATAGAGCATAACCAGCTGATAGAGCATAACCAGCTGATAGAGAGCAACCAGCTGATAGAGCACAACCAGCTGATAGAGAGTAACCAGCTGATAGAGCACAACCAGCTGATAGAGAGCAACCAGCTGATAGAGCATAACCAGCTGATGGAGCATAACCAGCTGATAGAGCACGACCAGCTGATAGAGCATAACCAGCTGATAGAGAATAACCAGCTGATAGAGCATAACCAGCTGATAGAGCACAACCAGCTGATAGAGCATAACCAGCAGATAGAGCACAACCAGCTGATAGAGCATAACTAGCTGATAGGGCACGACCAGCTGATAGAGCACAACCAGCTGATAGAGAGTAACCAGCTGATAGAGCACAACCAGCTGATAGAGCATAACCAGCTGATAGAGCATGAAAAGCTGATAGAGCACAACCAGCTGATAGAGAGCAACCAGCTGATAGAGAGCAACCAGCTGATAGAGAAAACCAGCTGATAGGCTGAATCCAGCTGATAGAGCACAACCAGCTGATAGAGAGCAACCAGCTGATAGAGCACAACCAGCTGATAGAGAGTAACCAGCTGATAGAGCACAACCAGCTGATAGAGCATAACCAGCTGATAGAGCACGAAAAGCTGATAGAGCACAACCAGCTGATAGAGAGCAACCAGCTGATAGAGCATAACCAGCTGATGGAGCATAACCAGCTGATAGAGCATGACCAGCTGATAGAGCATAACCAGCTGATAGAGAATAACCAGCTGATAGAGCATAACCAGCTGATAGAGCACAACAAGCTGATAGAGCATAACCAGCTGATAGAGCACAACCAGCTGATAGAGCATAACTAGCTGATAGGGCACGACCAGCTTATAGAGCACAACCAGCTGATAGAGCATAATCAGCTGATAGAGAGAAACCAGCTGATAGAGCATACCCAGCTGATAGAGAGCAACCAGCTGATAGAGAGCAACCAGCTAATAGAGAAAAACCAGCTGATAGGCTGAATCCAGCTGATAGAGCACAACCAGCTGATAGAGAGCAACCAGCTGATAGAGCACAACCAGCTGATAGAGAGCAACCAGCTGATAGAGAGCAACCAGCTGATAGAGAGTAACCAGCTGATAGAGCACAACCAGCTGATAGAGAGCAACCAGCTGATAGAGAGCAACCAGCTGATAGAGAGCAACCAGCTGATAGAGCACAACCAGCTGATAGAGAGCAACCAGCTGATAGAGAGCAACCAGCTGATAGAGAGTAACCAGCTGATAGAGCACAACCAGCTGATAGAGAGCAACCAGCTGATAGAGAGCAACCAGCTGATAGAGAGTAACCAGCTGATAGAGCACAACCAGCTGATAGAGCACAACCAGCTGATAGAGAGCAACCAGCTGATAGAGCACAACCAGCTGATAGAGAGTAATCAGCTGATAGAGCACAGCCAGCTGATAGAGCATAACCAGCTGATAGAGCACAACCAGCTGATAGAGCACAACCAGCTGATAGAGAGCAACCAGCTGATACAGCATAACCAGCTGATGGAGCATAACCAGCTGATAGAACACAACCAGCTGATAGAGCATAACCAGCTGATAGAGAATAACCAGCTGATAGAGCATAACCAGCTGATAGAGCATAACCAGCTGATAGAGCATAACCAGCTGATAGAGAGTAACCAGCTGATAGAGCACAACCAGCTGATATAGCATAACCAGCTGATAGAGAGCAACCAGCTGATAGAGCATAACCAGCTGATGGAGCATAACCAGCTGATAGAGAATAACCAGCTGAGAATAACCAGCTGATAGAACATAACCAGCTGATAGAGCACAACAAGCTGATAGAGCATAACCAGCTGATAGAGCACAACCAGCTGATAGAGCATAACTAGCTGATAGGGCACGACCAGCTGATAGAGCACAACCAGCTGATAGAGCATAACCAGCTGATAGAGAGCAACCAGCTGATAGAGCACAACCAGCTGATAGAGCACAACCAGCTGATAGAGAGCAACCAGCTGATAGAGAGCAACCAGCTGATAGAGCACAACCAAGCTGATAGAGCACAACAAGCTGATAGAGCATAACCAGCTGATAGAGCACAACCAGCTGATAGAGCATAACTAGCTGATAGAGCATAACCAGCTGATAGAGAGCAACCAGCTGATAGAGCACAACCAGCTGATAGATCACAACCAGCTGATAGAGAACAACCGGCTGATATACTACAACCAGCTGATAGAGAGCAGCCAGCTGATAGAGCACAACCAGCAGGTAGAGCAAGACCAGCTGATAGAGCACGACCAGCTGATATACTACAACCAGCTGATAGATAGCAACCAGGTGATAGAGCACAACCAGCTGATAGAGAGCAACCAGCTGATAGAGCACAACCAGCTGATAGAGCATAACCAGCTGATAGAGAGCAACCAGCTGATAGAGAGCAACCAGCTGATAGAGAGCAACCAGCTGATAGAGCATAACCAGCTGATAGAGCACAACCAGCTGATAGAGCATAACCAGCTGATTGAGCACAACCAGCTGATAGAGCATAACCAGCTGATAGAGCACAACGAGCTGATAGAGCACAACCAGCTGATAGAGAGCAACCAGCTGATAGACCACAACCATCTGATAGAGAGCAACCAGCTGATAGAGAGCAACCAGCTGATAGAGCACAAACAGCTGATAGAGCGCAACCAGCTGATATAGCACAACCAGCTGATAGAGCACAACCAGCTGATAGAGAGCAACCAGCTGATAGAGCACAACCAGCTGATAGAGAGCAACCAGCTGATAGAGCACAACCAGCTGATAGAGAGCAACCAGCTGATAGAGCACAACCAGCTGATAGAGAGCAACCAGCTGATAGAGCACAACCAGCTGATAGAGCATAACAAGCTGATAGGGAGCAACCAGCTGATAGAGCACAACCAGCTGATAGAGCATAACCAGCTGATAGAGAGCAACCAGCTGATAGAGCACAACCAAGCTGATAGAGCACAACCAGCTGATAGAGAGTAACCAGATGATAGAGCATAACCAGCTGATAGAGCATAACCAGCTGATAGAGCACAACCAGCTGATAAAGAGTAACCAGCTGATAGAGAGCAACCAGCTAATAGAGCACAACCAGCTGATAGAGCATAACCAGCTGATAGAGCATGACCAGCTGATAGAGCACAACCAGCTGATAGAGCACAACCAGCTGATAGAGCATAACCAGCTGATAGAGCATAACCAGCTGATAGAGCACAACCAGCTGATAGAGCATAACCAGCTGATAGAGCACAACCAGCTGATAGAGCATAACCAGCTGATAGAGCACGACCAGCCGATAGAGCATAACCAGCTGATAGAGCATAACCAGCTGATAGAATACGACCAGCTGATATACTACAACCAGCTGATAGATAGCAACCAGGTGATAGAGCACAACCAGCTGATAGAGAGCAACCAGCTGATAGAGCACAACCAGCTGATAGAGCATAACCAGCTGATAGAGAGCAACCAGCTGATAGAGAGCAACCAGCTGATAAAGAGCAACCAGCTGATAGAGCATAACCAGCTGATAGAGCACAACCAGCTGATAGAGCATAACCAGCTGATTGAGCACAACCAGCTGATAGAGCACAACCAGCTGATAGAGCATAACCAGCTGATAGAGCACGAAAAGCTGATAGAGCACGAAAAGCTGATAGAGCACAACCAGCTGATAGAGAGCAACCAGCTGATAGAGCATAACCAGCTGATGGAGCATAACCAGCTGATAGAGCACGACCAGCTGATAGAGCATAACCAGCTGATAGAGAATAACCAGCTGATAGAGCACAACAAGCTGATAGAGCACAACCAGCTGATAGAGCATAACTAGCTGATAGGGCACGACCAGCTTATAGAGCACAACCAGCTGATAGAGCATAATCAGCTGATAGAGAGAAACCAGCTGATAGAGCATACCCAGCTGATAGAGCATAACCAGCTGATAGAGAGCAACCAGCTGATAGAGAGCAACCAGCTAATAGAGAAAAACCAGCTGATAGGCTGAATCCAGCTGATAGAGCACAACCAGCTGATAGAGAGCAACCAGCTGATAGAGAGCAACCAGCTGATAGAGCACAACCAGCTGATAGAGAGCAACCAGCTGATAGAGAGCAACCAGCTGATAGAGAGTAACCAGCTGATAGAGCACAACCAGCTGATAGAGAGCAACCAGCTGATAGAGAGCAACCAGCTGATAGAGAGTAACCAGCTGATAGAGCACAACCAGCTGATAGAGCACAACCAGCTGATAGAGAGCAACCAGCTGATAGAGCACAACCAGCTGATAGAGAGTAATCAGCTGATAGAGCACAGCCAGCTGATAGAGCATAACCAGCTGATAGAGCACAACCAGCTGATAGAGCACAACCAGCTGATAGAGAGCAACCAGCTGATACAGCATAACCAGCTGATGGAGCATAACCAGCTGATAGAGCACGACCAGCTGATAGAGCATAACCAGCTGATAGAATACGACCAGCTGATATACTACAACCAGCTGATAGATAGCAACCAGGTGATAGAGCACAACCAGCTGATAGAGAGCAACCAGCTGATAGAGCACAACCAGCTGATAGAGCATAACCAGCTGATAGAGAGCAACCAGCTGATAGAGAGCAACCAGCTGATAGAGAGCAACCAGCTGATAGAGCACAACCAGCTGATAGAGCATAACCAGCTGATAGAGAGCAACCAGCTGATAGAGAGCAACCAGCTGATAGAGAGCAACCAGCTGATAGAGCATAACCAGCTGATAGAGCACAACCAGCTGATAGAGCATAACCAGCTGATAGAGCACGACCAGCCGATAGAGCATAACCAGCTGATAGAGCATAACCAGCTGATAGAATACGACCAGCTGATATACTACAACCAGCTGATAGATAGCAACCAGGTGATAGAGCACAACCAGCTGATAGAGAGCAACCAGCTGATAGAGCACAACCAGCTGATAGAGCATAACCAGCTGATAGAGAGCAACCAGCTGATAGAGAGCAACCAGCTGATAAAGAGCAACCAGCTGATAGAGCATAACCAGCTGATAGAGCACAACCAGCTGATAGAGCATAACCAGCTGATTGAGCACAACCAGCTGATAGAGCACAACCAGCTGATAGAGCATAACCAGCTGATAGAGCACGAAAAGCTGATAGAGCACGAAAAGCTGATAGAGCACAACCAGCTGATAGAGAGCAACCAGTTGATAGAGCATAACCAGCTGATGGAGCATAACCAGCTGATAGAGCACGACCAGCTGATAGAGCATAACCAGCTGATAGAGAATAACCAGCTGATAGAGCACAACAAGCTGATAGAGCACAACCAGCTGATAGAGCATAACTAGCTGATAGGGCACGACCAGCTTATAGAGCACAACCAGCTGATAGAGCATAATCAGCTGATAGAGAGAAACCAGCTGATAGAGCATACCCAGCTGATAGAGCATAACCAGCTGATAGAGAGCAACCAGCTGATAGAGAGCAACCAGCTAATAGAGAAAAACCAGCTGATAGGCTGAATCCAGCTGATAGAGCACAACCAGCTGATAGAGAGCAACCAGCTGATAGAGAGCAACCAGCTGATAGAGCACAACCAGCTGATAGAGAGCAACCAGCTGATAGAGAGCAACCAGCTGATAGAGAGTAACCAGCTGATAGAGCACAACCAGCTGATAGAGAGCAACCAGCTGATAGAGAGCAACCAGCTGATAGAGAGTAACCAGCTGATAGAGCACAACCAGCTGATAGAGCACAACCAGCTGATAGAGAGCAACCAGCTGATAGAGCACAACCAGCTGATAGAGAGTAATCAGCTGATAGAGCACAGCCAGCTGATAGAGCATAACCAGCTGATAGAGCACAACCAGCTGATAGAGCACAACCAGCTGATAGAGAGCAACCAGCTGATACAGCATAACCAGCTGATG
>NW_027259599.1:0-5000 GCF_045791955.1 Oncorhynchus clarkii lewisi
GCCTAGTGGTTAGAGTGTAGAGGTGGCAGGTAGCCTAGTGGTTAGAGCGTAGAGGTGGCAGGTAGCCTAGTGGTTAGAGCGTAGAGGTGGCAGGTAGCCTAGTGGTTAGAGCGTAGAGGTGGCAGGTAGCCTAGTGGTTAGAGCGTAGAGGTGGCAGGTAGCCTATTGGTTAGAGCTGGCAGGTAGTCTAGTGGTTAGAGTGTAGAGGTGGCAGGTAGCCTAGTGGTTAGAGCGTTGGGCCAGTAACCGAAAGGTTGTTGGATCAAATCCCAGAGCTGACAAGGTATAAATCTGTCGTTCTGCTCCTGAACAAGGCAGTTAACCCACTGTTCCTAGGCCAAGAATTTGTTCTTAACTGATTTGCCTCGTTAAATAAATGTTCATTCAAATTGGGCCACCGCATCACCTTTTTAGGGGTATAAAGCAATAATGGTTGTTTGCACAGAGAGCAGCTATGGTAGCTTGCCAACAATACATGGATGTAGCTATTATTGTGTCTCACAGATGGCTATTCAAGTTTGCTAGCTAGAGATTTTACAGCAACCCACAATCAGATTTATTTTCCTGTTGCGCAGGATTTATTTTCCTTTTTGGCCTAGACAGCTCTTACTACAATCAAAACAAAAAACTTGCGCCACGCAACAGGAAGTAGTTAAGGGCCAAAATTCAACAAACAACAGCTCTACAATTTCTGTCAAAGTTCTAATAGGGAAATATCCGAGTTTACTATGAGTTGAGAACAAAATCAACTCCTAGTAAACACTGCCTTGTCCCTCCTGGACAAAATCAACTCTTAGTAAACACTGTCTTGTTCCTCTGGACAAAATCAACTCCTAGTAAACACTGCCTTGTCCCTCCTGGACAAAACCAACTCCTAGTAAACACTGCCTTGTCCCTCCTGGACAAAATCAACTCTTAGTAAACACTGCCTTGTCCCTCCTGGACAAAATCAACTCCTAGTAAACACTGCCTTGTCCCTCCTGGACAAAATCAACTCTTAGTAAACACTGTCTTGTTCCTCTGGACAAAATCAACTCCTAGTAAACACTGCCTTGTCCCTCCTGGACAAAATCAACTCTTAGTAAACACTGTCTTGTTCCTCTGGACAAAATCAACTCCTAGTAAACACTGCCTTGTCCCTCCTGGACAAAATCAACTCTTAGTAAACACTGTCTTGTCCCACCTGGACAAAATCAACTCCTAGTAAACACTGTCTTGTCCCTCTGGACAAAATCAACTCCTAGTAAACACTGTCTTGTCCCTCCTGGACAAAACCAACTCTTAGTAAACACTGTCTTGTCCCTCTGGACAAAATCAACTCCTAGTAAACACTGTCTTGTCCCTCTGGACAAAATCAACTCCTAGTAAACACTGCCTTGTCCCTCCTGGACAAAATCAACTCCTAGTAAACACTGCCTTGTCCCTCCTGGACAAAATCAACTCCTAGTAAACACTGTCTTGTCCCTCCTGGACAAAATCAACTCCTAGTAAACACTGCCTTGTCCCTCCTGGACAAAATCAACTCCTAGTAAACACTGTCTTGTCCCTCCTGGACAAAATCAACTCCTAGTAAACACTGCCTTGTCCCTCCTGGACAAAATCAACTCCTAGTAAACACTGTCTTGTCCCTCCTGGACAAAACCAACTCCTAGTAAACACTGTCTTGTCCCTCCTGGACAAAACCAACTCCTAGTAAACACTGTCTTGTCCCTCCTGGACAAAATCAACTCCTAGTAAACACTGTCTTGTCCCTCCTGGACAAAACCAACTCCTAGTAAACACTGTCTTGTCCCTCCTGGACAAAATCAACTCCTAGTAAACACTGTCTTGTCCCTCCTGGACAAAACCAACTCCTAGTAAACACTGCCTTGTCCCTCCTGGACAAAACCAACTCCTAGTAAACACTGCCTTGTCCCTCCTGGACAAAACCAACTCCTAGTAAACACTGCCTTGTCCCTCCTGGACAAAACCAACTCCTAGTAAACACTGCCTTGTCCCTCCTGGACAAAACCAACTCCTAGTAAACACTGCCTTGTCCCTCTGGACAACAGAAATACCTGTAAAAATGCTTTTCATCAACTACAGCTCAGCCTTCAACACCATTGTGCCCTCCAAGCTCATCACTAAGCTCCGGTTGTGTACACCTGTCACCTGGTCAGCAGTGGCTGTGGCTGAAATAGTCCAATCCACCAGTTTTGAAGGGGTGCCCACATATAATATATATATATTAGTTATAGTCTGACATTGCTCGTTCTGATATTTCTTATTTCTCTCCTTCCTGTTACACCTGGTGCTGTAGATGTCCTGGGGGGCAGTGTGGTCATGTGCCGAGGACGTCCGTTGGCTCGGTCATGTGCCGAGGACGCCCGTTGGCTCGGTCATGTGCCGAGGACGCCCGTTGGCTCGGTCATGGACGGAGTCGGCTGAGCTCCATATGGGGTGTTGAACTCGTAACCTAAAGGTTGTTGGATCGAATCATCTGAGCTGAGCTGACAAGATACAAATCTGTCGTTCTGCCCCTGAACGAGACAGTTAACCCACTGTTCCTAGGCCGTCATTGATAAATAAGAATTAGTTCTTAACTGACTTGCCTAGTTAAATAAAAGGTTACATTTAACACGAACAAAAATGTTTACAAAAATAACTGGACACCAACTGGAAAGCGCAAGAGAGGCAGGCCAAAAACAACATGGCAAATAATGTCTGGCTATTACAAGAGAACATAATGTCCTCTTGGCCTGGTTCTGAGGCAATACCAGAGTCCTTACAACACTGAAGAGAACAGCTTGGGGAGGAATAGAGATGGAGGGAGGGGAGGAGGGAGAGCGCCACAGGGGTAAGTAGTGTACTGTTTTACTATGAGGCAAGACCAGACTCAGGCAAGGTAGAGGGGAACAGAACAGAGGGAGAGGAATAGAAGGAGGAGGTAGAGGAGAGGGGAACAGAACAGAGGGAGGTGGTAGAGAGGAACAGAACAGTGTGAGGAGGTAGAGAGGAACAGAACAGAGGGAGGAGATAGAGAGGAACAGAACAGTGTGAGGAGGTAGAGAGAGGAACAGAACAGTGTGAGGAGGTAGAGAGGAACAGAACAGTGTGAGGAGGTAGAGAGGAACAGAACAGAGGGAGGAGGTAGAGAGGAACAGAACAGTGTGAGGAGGTAGAGAGAGGAACAGAACAGAGGGAGGAGGTAGAGAGAGGAACAGAACAGAGGGAGGAGGTAGAGAGAGGAACAGAACAGTGTGAGGAGGTAGAGAGAGGAACAGAACAGTGTGAGGAGGTAGAGAGAGGAACAGAACAGTGTGAGGAGGTAGAGAGAGGAACAGAACAGTGTGAGGAGGTAGAGAGAGGAATAGAACAGTGTGAGGAGGTAGAGAGAGGAACAGAACAGAGGGAGGAGGTAGAGGAGAGGGGAACAGAACAGAGGGAGGAGGTAGAGGAGAGGGGAACAGAACAGAGGGAGGTAGAGAGAGGAACAGAACAGAGGGAGGAACAGAAGGAAGAGGGAAGAGGTAGAGGGAGGAGGGAGGTAGGTGGACAGAACAGAGGGAGGAACAGAACAGAGGGAGGAGGGAGGAACAGAACAGAGGGGTAATGAAGGAAATGACTAACACAGAGCTGGGAATGTAAACTATTAATATTGACTTAATGTTGTGAATACAGAATGTACAATACTGAGTCTTAGTCACTGAGGAGGGAGGGATCAGTACATGGAGATCAGCGACGCAGGGGAAAGAACGTACTACCTAAACACGCTGGCAGGAAGTTTGGCAACTGGCAGTTGTACAGTACAACCCTCCCCTGACCCCCTGCCACACCACTTTTCCATCTAGTCAAAGTGGCCTTCACACAGGAGGGCGACAGCCGCCGGTGACCATAGCAACGACATAAACAAACATTATCGATGAATCCCTTTAACACCATAACGTATTTTACCTGCAAACGTAAATTATTCATTAAATTAAAACTGGGTAAGAAAACAGTGATTTAGCTATCTAGCTAGAGTGGGCTAGTGATCTGGTCCTGCTGTCTGCCGTGCTGTCACGCAGGCTATGTATTCTACTGTGATTGGTCAACAACAATGGCACCTCTTCACAAATAATCCACCGTCGGCTTGTCTGTCACGGCCTTTAGTGATGTTTCTGTATTACAGTCCAGGCCAGAGAGAGGAAGGGTGAGGGAACGGAGTAGAGAGAGGAAGGGAGAGGGAACGGGGCAGAGAGAGGGAAGAGACCGAGAGAGGAAGGGAGAGGGAGAGGGAACGGAGCAGAGAGAGGGAAGAGACAGAGAGAGGGTGGGAGAGGGAACGGAGTAGAGAGAGGGAAGAGACAGAGAGAGGAAGGGAGAGGGAACGGAGCAGAGAGAGGGAAGAGACAGAGAGAGGGTGGGAGAGGGAACGGAGTAGAGAGAGGGAAGAGACAGAGAGAGGAAGGGAGAGGGAACGGAGTAGAGAGAGGGAGGGAGAGGGAACGGAGCGGAGAGAGGGAAGAGACAGAGAGAGAGAGAGGGAGAGGGAACGGAGTAGAGAGAGGGAAGAGACAGAGAGAGGAAGGGAGAGGGAATGGAGCAGAGAGAGGGAGGGAGAGGGAACGGAGCAGAGAGAGGGAAGAGACAGAGGGAGGGAGAGGGAACAGAGCAGAGAGAGGGAAGAGACAGAGAGAGGGAGGGAGAGGGAATGGAGTAGAGAGAGGGAAGAGACAGGGAGAGGGAACGGAGTAGAGGGAGGGAGGGAGAGGGAACGGAGTAGAGAGAGGGAGGGAGAGGGAACGGAGCAGAGAGAGGAAGGGAGAGGGAACGGAGTAGAGAGAGGGAAGAGACCGAGAGAGGAAGGGTGAGGGAACGGGGTAGAGAGAGGGAAGAGACCGAGAGGGAAGAGACCAGGAGAGGGAACGGGGTAGAGAGAGGGAAGAGACCGAGAGGGAAGAGACCAGGAGAGGGAGCGGAGTAGAGAGAGGGAAGAAACAGAGAGAGGAAGGGAGAAGGAACGGGGTAGAGAGAGGGAA
>NW_027259599.1:10000-27631 GCF_045791955.1 Oncorhynchus clarkii lewisi
CCACTACTCCTCGGCATTCTGAGAACAAAATGTCATGACTGTGTTCCAGAGCCAACATTCCACTACTCCTCTGCATTCTGAGAACAAAATGTCATGACTGTGTTCCAGAGCCAACATTCCACTACTCCTCTGCATTCTGAGAACAAAATGTCATGACTGTGTTCCAGAGCCAACATTCCACTACTCCTCTGCATTCTGAGAACAAAATGTCATGGCTGTGTTCCAGAGCCAACATTCCACTACTCCTCTGCATTCTGAGAACAAAATGTCATGACTGTGTTCCAGAGCCAACATTCCACTACTCCTCTGCATTCTGAGAACAAAATGTCATGACTGTGTTCCAGAGCCAACATTCCACTACTCCTCTGCTTTCTGAGAACAAAATGTCATGACTGTGTTCCAGAGCCAACATTCCACTACTCCTCTGCATTCTGAGAACAAAATGTCATGACTGTGTTCCAGAGCCAACATTCCACTACTCCTCTGCATTCTGAGAACAAAATGTCATGACTGTGTTCCAGAGCCAACATTCCACTACTCCTCTGCATTCTGAGAACAAAATGTCATGACTGTGTTCCAGAGCCAACATTCCACTACTCCTCTGCATTCTGAGAACAAAATGTCATGGCTGTGTTCCAGAGCCAACATTCCACTACTCCTCTGCATTCTGAGAACAAAATGTCATGACTGTGTTCCAGAGCCAACATTCCACTACTCCTCTGCTTTCTGAGAACAAAATGTCATGACTGTGTTCCAGAGCCAACATTCCACTACTCCTCTGCATTCTGAGAACAAAATGTCATGACTGTGTTCCAGAGCCAACATTCCACTACTCCTCTGCATTCTGAGAACAAAATGTCATGGCTGTGTTCCAGAGCCAACATTCCACTACTCCTCTGCATTCTGAGAACAAAATGTCATGACTGTGTTCCAGAGCCAACATTCCACTACTCCTCTGCTTTCTGAGAACAAAATGTCATGACTGTGTTCCAGAGCCAACATTCCACTACTCCTCTGCATTCTGAGAACAAAATGTCATGACTGTGTTCCAGAGCCAACATTCCACTACTCCTCTGCATTCTGAGAACAAAATGTCATGACTGTGTTCCAGAGCCAACATTCCACTACTCCTCTGCATTCTGAGAACAAAATGTCATGACTGTGTTCCAGAGCCAACATTCCACTACTCCTCTGCATTCTGAGAACAAAATGTCATGACTGTGTTCCAGAGCCAACATTCCACTACTCCTCTGCATTCTGAGAACAAAATGTCATGACTGTGTTCCAGAGCCAACATTCCACTACTCCTCTGCTTTCTGAGAACAAAATGTCATGACTGTGTTCCAGAGCCAACATTCCACTACTCCTCTGCATTCTGAGAACAAAATGTCATGGCTGTGTTCCAGAGCCAACATTCCACTACTCCTCTGCATTCTGAGAACAAAATGTCATGACTGTGTTCCAGAGCCAACATTCCACTACTCCTCTGCATTCTGAGAACAAAATGTCATGACTGTGTTCCAGAGCCAACATTCCACTACTCCTCTGCTTTCTGAGAACAAAATGTCATGACTGTGTTCCAGAGCCAACATTCCACTACTCCTCTGCTTTCTGAGAACAAAATGTCATGACTGTGTTCCAGAGCCAACATTCCACTACTCCTCTGCATTCTGAGAACAAAATGTCATGACTGTGTTCCAGAGCCAACATTCCACTACTCCTCTGCATTCTGAGAACAAAATGTCATGGCTGTGTTCCAGAGCCAACATTCCACTACTCCTCTGCTTTCTGAGAACAAAATGTCATGACTGTGTTCCAGAGCCAACATTCCACTACTCCTCTGCTTTCTGAGAACAAAATGTCATGACTGTGTTCCAGAGCCAACATTCCACTACTCCTCTGCTTTCTGAGAACAAAATGTCATGGCTGTGTTCCAGAGCCAACATTCCACTACTCCTCTGCATTCTGAGAACAAAATGTCATGACTGTGTTCCAGAGCCAACATTCCACTACTCCTCTGCATTCTGAGAACAAAATGTCATGGCTGTGTTCCAGAGCCAACATTCCACTACTCCTCTGCTTTCTGAGAACAAAATGTCATGGCTGTGTTCCAGAGCCAACATTCCACTACTCCTCTGCATTCTGAGAACAAAATGTCATGACTGTGTTCCAGAGCCAACATTCCACTACTCCTCTGCTTTCTGAGAACAAAATGTCATGACTGTGATCCAGAGCCAAAATTCCACTACTCCTCTGCTTTCTGAGAACAAAATGTTCCCCCTCTGTCTTTCGCTCTCCTCTTCTTTCTCTCTCCCTTTTCTCTGTCTCTCTTTCTATTTGTTCATTTAATTTAACCGTTATTTAACTGGGCAAGTCAGTTAAGAACACATTCTTATTTTACAATGACGGCCTCCCCCGGCCAAACCCTTCCCAAACCCCCGGCCAAACCCTCCCCAAACCCTCCCCAAACCCCCGGCCAAACCCTCCGCTAACCCTCCCCAAACCCCCGGCCAAACCCTCCCCTAACCCTAACCCTCCCCAAACCCCCGGCCAAACCCTCCCCTAACCCTCCCTAAACCCCTGGCCAAACCCTCCCCAAACCCTCCATAGATCTGTTTAGAGGGGCCTCCTGCACTACCACTCCATAGATCTGTTTAGAGGGGCCTCCTGTGGTGCCACTCCATAGAACTGAGGGGCCTCCTGCACTGCCACTCCATAGATCTGTTTAGAGGGGCCTCCTGCGGTGCCACTCCATAGATCTGTTTAGAGGGGCCTCCTGCACTGCCACTCCATAGATCTGTTTAGAGGGGCCTCCTGCACTGCCACTCCATAGATCTGTTTAGAGGGGCCTCTTGCGGTGCCACTCTACATGATGCAATAAAGGCAGAAGGTTCTATAGGTCTCGTCAGTATTCGGAGTGGCACCACAGGAGCCCCCTCTAGAGCTGTCCTCTTTCTCCAGTATCAAATTGATATTCAGAAATCTGTTAATTTCGTGCATATCCACAATGTGTAATAACGTAGCAGGAGCCTGCTTACATCGGTCTCAAGTTGAATCTGTCTCGTCTATTCTTGGATAATTTTGCATTTGAACAATGCAGCCGATTTAACTGCTTTAAATTGATTTACAGCATGTCTTAGACATATAGATGAAGAATGTATTCTCTGAAGCATACTCTGCCAAGTTTCGTCTGAAAAATTGTTCTCCTAAATCCTCTTCCCATTGGTTCTTCTTCAGTCCTCCCCTCCATTATCTCTACAGGACTGACTCAAAACCAGTTTGATCTGTAGAGATAATAGAGGGAAAGACTGACTCAAAACCAGTTTGATCTGTAGAGCTAATGGAGGGAAGGACTAACTCAAAACCAGTTTGATCTGTAGAGATAATGGAGGGAAGGACTGACTCAAAACGGCAGGCAATCGTCTTAGAAAGTATCTTTACATCGCAATTCAGTCAAGAAATTGACCGAAATGAACCACACTCAAGAGTTTAAAAAAACTGTACTCTTACAATTTCCAAGTCATTTTTTTCCCTTGTTCAGAATAAGTGAGGTACGTGTTTGTCTCATTGTTGAGGGTAAAGAGTTTTGAGGAGAATGATTCCTCAAATACGGAAAGTAAGCGAGTTGATCTGAGATTATTATTTTTTTTTTTTTCAAGCTCTCGCTCAGAAATCCGTCGGGTTCAGGGCATTTACCACACGGATTAAATTGCCAACACCATCTCTTCTACAGAGAGTTGCTCTTCTAGTTCAGCAGCTGTCTCAGGTTCAACTGTAGGAACATCTAAGTTCTCAAAGAAGGTGTGGAGTAAGGTGGCACTACCAGCTGATTCTGAAGTGTATAATTATGAGTAAAAGTTATGAAAGCATGAATTGACCTCTAAATCATCAACACGTGTGTTACCCAGCTCGTCAGATATCTCAGGTATGGTTTGATTTGCGGTTCTCTGATGCAGCTGGTGTGCTAGCATTGTCCCTGGTTTCTCGCCATGTTCATCACTGTTGTATCAAGATTTACTAATTCGATTTTCTGCTTCTGCTGGGTTTCATCTGATAGCAGTAGAGAGTTAAGTTAAGACACCAAGGGTTTCATCTGATAGCAGTAGAGAGTTAAGACACCAAGGGTTTCATCTGATAGCAGTAGAGAGTTAAGACACCAAGGGTTTCATCTGATAGCAGTAGAGAGTTAAGACACCAAGGGTTTCATCTGATAGCAGTAGAGAGTTAAGTTAAGACACCAAGGGTTTCATCTGATAGCAGTAGTGAGTTAAGTTAAGACACCAAGGGTTTCATCTGATAGCAGTAGAGAGTTAAGACACCAAGGGTTTCATCTGATAGCAGTAGAGAGTTAAGTTAAGACACCAAGGGTTTCATCTGATAGCAGTAGAGTTAAGTTAAGACACCAAGGGTTTCATCTGATAGCAGTAGAGAGTTAAGTTAAGACACCAAGGGTTTCATCTGATAGCAGTAGAGAGTTAAGTTAAGACACCAAGGGTTTCATCTGATAGCAGTAGAGAGTTAAGACACCAAGGGTTTCATCTGATAGCAGTAGAGAGTTAAGTTAAGACACCAAGGGTTTCATCTGATAGCAGTAGAGAGTTAAGTTAAGACACCAAGGGTTTCATCTGATAGCAGTAGTGAGTTAAGTTAAGACACCAAGGGTTTCATCTGATAGCAGTAGAGAGTTAAGACACCAAGGGTTTCATCTGATAGCAGTAGAGAGTTAAGTTAAGACACCAAGGGTTTCATCTGATAGCAGTAGAGAGTTAAGTTAAGACACCAAGGGTTTCATCTGATAGCAGTAGAGAGTTAAGTTAAGACACCAAGGGTTTCATCTGATAGCAGTAGAGAGTTAAGACACCAAGGGTTTCATCTGATAGCAGTAGAGAGTTAAGTTAAGACACCAAGGGTTTCATCTGATAGCAGTAGAGAGTTAAGTTAAGACACCAAGGGTTTCATCTGATAGCAGTAGAGAGTTAAGTTAAGACACCAAGGGTTTCATCTGATAGCAGTAGTGAGTTAAGTTAAGACACCAAGGGTTTCATCTGATAGCAGTAGAGAGTTAAGTTAAGACACCAAGGGTTTCATCTGATAGCAGTAGAGAGTTAAGTTAAGACACCAAGGGTTTCATCTGATAGCAGTAGTGAGTTAAGTTAAGACACCAAGGGTTTCATCTGATAGCAGTAGAGAGTTAAGTTAAGACACCAAGGGTTTCATCTGATAGCAGTAGAGAGTTAAGTTAAGACACCAAGGGTTTCATCTGATAGCAGTAGTGAGTTAAGTTAAGACACCAAGGGTTTCATCTGATAGCAGTAGAGAGTTAAGACACCAAGGGTTTCATCTGATAGCAGTAGTGAGTTAAGTTAAGACACCAAGGGTTTCATCTGATGGCAGTAGAGAGTTAAGTTAAGACACCAAGGGTTTCATCTGATAGCAGTAGAGAGTTAAGTTAAGACACCAAGGGTTTCATCTGATAGCAGTAGTGAGTTAAGTTAAGACACCAAGGGTTTCATCTGATAGCAGTAGAGAGTTAAGTTAAGACACCAAGGGTTTCATCTGATAGCAGTAGAGAGTTAAGTTAAGACACCAAGGGTTTCATCTGATAGCAGTAGAGAGTTAAGACACCAAGGGTTTCATCTGATAGCAGTAGAGAGTTAAGACACCAAGGGTTTCATCTGATAGCAGTAGAGAGTTAAGTTAAGACACCAAGGGTTTCATCTGATAGCAGTAGAGAGTTAAGTTAAGACACCAAGGGTTTCATCTGATAGCAGTAGAGAGTTAAGACACCAAGGGTTTCATCTGATAGCAGTAGAGAGTTAAGACACCAAGGGTTTCATCTGATAGCAGTAGAGAGTTAAGACACCAAGGGTTTCATCTGATAGCAGTAGAGAGTTAAGACACCAAGGGTTTCATCTGATAGCAGTAGTGAGTTAAGTTAAGACACCAAGGGTTTCATCTGATAGCAGTAGAGAGTTAAGTTAAGACACCAAGGGTTTCATCTGATAGCAGTAGAGAGTTAAGTTAAGACACCAAGGGTTTCATCTGATAGCAGTAGTGAGTTAAGTTAAGACACCAAGGGTTTCATCTGATAGCAGTAGAGAGTTAAGTTAAGACACCAAGGGTTTCATCTGATAGCAGTAGAGAGTTAAGACACCAAGGGTTTCATCTGATAGCAGTAGAGAGTTAAGACACCAAGGGTTTCATCTGATAGCAGTAGTGAGTTAAGTTAAGACACCAAGGGTTTCATCTGATAGCAGTAGAGAGTTAAGTTAAGACACCAAGGGTTTCATCTGATAGCAGTAGTGAGTTAAGACACCAAGGGTTTCATCTGATAGCAGTAGAGAGTTAAGACACCAAGGGTTTCATCTGATAGCAGTAGAGAGTTAAGACACCAAGGGTTTCATCTGATAGCAGTAGAGAGTTAAGACACCAAGGGTTTCATCTGATTGCAGTAGTGAGAGTTAAGACACCAAGGGTTTCATCTGATAGCAGTAGAGAGTTAAGTTAAGACACCAAGGGTTTCATCTGATAGCAGTAGAGAGTTAAGTTAAGACACCAAGGGTTTCATCTGATAGCAGTAGTGAGTTAAGTTAAGACACCAAGGGTTTCATCTGATAGCAGTAGAGAGTTAAGTTAAGACACCAAGGGTTTCATCTGATAGCAGTAGAGAGTTAAGTTAAGACACCAAGGGTTTCATCTGATAGCAGTAGAGAGTTAAGACACCAAGGGTTTCATCTGATAGCAGTAGAGAGTTAAGTTAAGACACCAAGGGTTTCATCTGATAGCAGTAGAGAGTTAAGTTAAGACACCAAGGGTTTCATCTGATAGCAGTAGAGAGTTAAGACACCAAGGGTTTCATCTGATAGCAGTAGAGAGTTAAGACACCAAGGGTTTCATCTGATAGCAGTAGTGAGTTAAGTTAAGACACCAAGGGTTTCATCTGATAGCAGTAGAGAGTTAAGTTAAGACACCAAGGGTTTCATCTGATAGCAGTAGTGAGTTAAGACACCAAGGGTTTCATCTGATAGCAGTAGAGAGTTAAGACACCAAGGGTTTCATCTGATAGCAGTAGAGAGTTAAGACACCAAGGGTTTCATCTGATAGCAGTAGAGAGTTAAGACACCAAGGGTTTCATCTGATAGCAGTAGTGAGTTAAGTTAAGACACCAAGGGTTTCATCTGATAGCAGTAGAGAGTTAAGTTAAGACACCAAGGGTTTCATCTGATAGCAGTAGAGAGTTAAGACACCAAGGGTTTCATCTGATAGCAGTAGAGAGTTAAGACACCAAGGGTTTCATCTGATAGCAGTAGAGAGTTAAGACACCAAGGGTTTCATCTGATAGCAGTAGTGAGTTAAGTTAAGACACCAAGGGTTTCATCTGATAGCAGTAGAGAGTTAAGTTAAGACACCAAGGGTTTCATCTGATAGCAGTAGTGAGTTAAAACACCAAGGGTTTCATCTGATAGCAGTAGTGAGTTAAGTTAAGACACCAAGGGTTTCATCTGATAGCAGTAGAGAGTTAAGACACCAAGGGTTTCATCTGATAGCAGTAGTGAGTTAAGTTAAGACACCAAGGGTTTCATCTGATAGCAGTAGAGAGTTAAGATACCAAGGGCGATAATTAGGCTGTGTATAAGTAGTTTCATAGTAGGAGGAGAATGATCCTAAACGACTATAGCTTGGTAATCACACTGCCCGAAGTGACAATCTGTTGTCTAGGAAAAAGTAGTCAATACGTGAGAAGGTCTTATGACCGGTCTCCTGAAGAAAGACCTTATGACCTGTCTCCTGAAGAAAGACCTTATGACCGGTCTCCTGAAGAAAGACCTTATGACCTGTCTCCTGAAGAAAGACCTTATGACCTGTCTCCTGAAGAAAGACGATCTACTTTGATGTGATTTAAATTAGATAGAACCCTTTTACGTTTCACTGGGTGGTAAAACATTTTTTAAAAAAAGAACATTCCAGCTAGCAAAAGTGACCGAGCAGCCAGCTGACCCTCATGATATCAGGCCTAGCCATGTAAAGTCAACCAGCTGTCCCTCATGATATCAGGCCTAGCCATGTAAAGTCATCCAGCTGTCCCTCATGATATCAGGCCTAGCCATGTAAAGTCAACCAGCTGTCCCTCATGATATCAGGCCTAGCCATGTAAAGTCAACCAGCTGTCCCTCATGATATCAGGCCTAGCCATGTAAAGTCAACCAGCTGTCCCTCATGATATCAGGCCTAGCCATGTAAAGTCATCCAGCTGTCCCTCATGATATCAGGCCTAGCCATGTAAAGTCAACCAGCTGTCCCTCATGATATCAGGCCTAGCCATGTAAAGTCAACCTGCTGTCCCTCATGATATCAGGCCTAGCCATGTAAAGTCAACCAGCTGTCCCTCATATCAGGCCTAGCCATGTAAAGTCAACCAGCTGTCCCTCATGATATCAGGCCTAGCCATGTAAAGTCAACCAGCTGTCCCTCATGATATCAGGCCTAGCCATGTAAAGTCAACCAGCTGTCCCTCATGATATCAGGCCTAGCCATGTAAAGTCAACCAGCTGTCCCTCATGATATCAGGCCTAGCCATGTAAAGTCAACCAGCTGTCCTTCATGATATCAGGCCTAGCCATGTAAATCAACCAACTGAACAAGGTAACCAACTCTGAAGTCTGGAAAAGAGATCCCACCTTGGTCAAGTAATAGAACAAGGTAATCCCAAAGATGTCCACACATGAAGTGCTTGTAGTGAGGAACACTAAACCTCTGGAGTAGAGAGCCCCGCTGAAATAGTGAAGGATTTAAAACGAGTTGTGCATAATTAATTAACAAGATACTTATTTACAACCTTAAACTAGGCTGTTTTTAAAAAGAAAAGTATAAAACATTTGATAAATCACATCTTACAGCGATAACCACTAAGTTAGCAGCACTGTCTTTATAAAGACATGACCTAATAGAACTGTGCTTCTTCACGACACTGGAACTTTTCCAAGTCGAGGTTAAAGGTCAAGCTTTAGTAATACCAAATGTATTGCCACCGGGGCCCGCCGGTGTACCTGCTCACTGACTGTACACTACGCTAATGTTACTGCATGATTGTAGCAGGTTTACTAACCTGTTAGTTCTATAGTTGGAAAAAAAAACATGTTTTCATGACTCCAACCTAAAATGTATGGCAACTTCTGACTTCAACTGTACGTTGTAAACGTTCATTCGTAAACTAGGTTGTAGCAACCTCCATGATGGGTAGAGGGAAAATTAGAGTTTCATGTAGTAGCCTAAACCTGTCACTGTTACATTGAACTGGGTGAATATGAATGGCAGTAACCTAAACCTATCACTGTTACATTGACCTGGGTGAATATGAATGACAGTAACCTAAACCTATCACTGTTACATTGACCTGGGTGAATATGAATGACAGTTATCCAATATGCTGTAATAGAATTAAGGCCTTGAAAAAACTTATTAAACTATCACCACTGATACATATCAACAGTATGAAATAACACGCATGGAATCATGTAGTAACCAAAAAGTGTTAAACAAATCAAAATATATTTTCAATTCTTCAAAGTAGCCACCCTTTGCCTTTGACAGCTTTGCACACTCTTGGCATTCTCTCAACCAGCTTTATAAGGAATGCTTTTCCAACAGTCTTGAAGGAGTTCCCACATACGCTGAGCATTTGTTGGCTGCTTTTCCTTCACTCTGAGGTCCAACTCATTCCAGACCATCTCATTTGGGTTGAGGTCAGGTGATTGTGGAGGCCAGGTCATCTGATGCAGCACTCCATCACTCTCCTTCTTGATCAAATAGCCCTTACACAGCCTGAAGGTTTGTTGGGTCATTGTTGTGTTGAATAACAGTTCCTCTAAGCTCAAACCAGATGGGATGACGTATCACAGAATGCTGTGGTAGCCATGCTGGTTAAGTGGGCCTTGAATTCTAAATAAATCAGTGTCACCAGCAAAGCACTCCCACACCATAACACCTCCTCCTCCATGCTTCACGGTGGGAAATACACATGCAGAGATCATCCATTCACCCACACCACATCTCACAAAGACATGGCAGTTGGTAGGACAAATCTCCAATTTGGACTCCAAACCAAAGGACAGATTTCCACCGGTCTAATGTCTATTACTCATGTTTCTTGGCCAAAGCAAGTCTCTTATTCTTATTGGTGTTTGACCATGAAGGCCTGATTCACACAGTCTCTGAACATTTGATGTTGATGTGTCTATTACTTTAACTGTGACGCATTTATTTGGACTGCAATTTCTGAGCCAGGTATCTCTAATGAACTTATCCTCTGCAGCAGAGGTGACTCTGGGTCTTCCTTTCCTGTGGCGGTCCTCATGAGAGCCAGTTTCATCATAGCGCTTGGTTTTTGCGGCTGCACTTGAAGAAACTTGACATTTTCCGTATCGACTGACCTTCATGTCTTAAAGTAATGGTGGACTGTCATTTCTCTTTGCTTATTTGATCTGTTCTTGCCATAATATGGACTTGGTCTTTTACCAATTAGGGCTATCTTCTGTATACCACCCATACCTTGTCACAACACAACTGATTGGCTCAAATGCATTAAGAAGGAAAGAAATTCCACAAAATTCACTTTTACCAAGGCACACCTGTTAATTGAAATGCATTCCAGGTGACTACCTCATGAAGTTGGTTGAGAGAATGCCAAGAGTGTGCAAAGCTGTCAAAGGCAAAGGGTGGCTATTTGAAGAATCTCAAATCTAAAACGTAATTTGATTTAACAATTTTTTTGGTTACTACATGATTCCATATGTGTTATTTCATAGTTTTGATGTCTTCATTATTATTCTACAATGAAGAAAATAGTAAAATATAGAAAAACCCTTGAATGAGTAGGTGTGTCCGAACTTTTCTCTGGTAGTTTTATATATACAGTAAATACGTTAAGTCATACCTTTCTTTAGAATGATTTCCTGTTGCATTTCAAAAATAATCAACCTACAGCACCAGTCTTAACTTCACTCGCGTCATTCTTGTATTCAGAGATAAACATGGTAATGCTTTAAGTGATTGCACGTAAAGGAAGATAGTTCCTACATGATAGTGCTCGCTTTCTTATCCAACTGATCAAACTGTGAACCCCGTTCATTGCTGCTTGCAGGTATATATTTTTAATTTTTCTAACCCTTCCCTCCCACTTTCTTTCTCTTCCATTAGGTTGGATGTCTACAGGAAAGTCCCCAAAGACCTGACCCAGCCCACGTACACAGGAGCTGTGGGTGAGTAGCCCTACACACACACACACACACACACACACACACACACACACACACACACACTTCTTTCTCATGGTTCAGCTGGTCAACTCACCTTTCAGTGTGCAGGTATTTTATTTAACCTTTATTTAATCAGGAAGGGCTCATTGAGATTATAATTTCTTTTTCAAGAGCGCCCTGGCCAAGATAGGCAGCACCAAGTCATTACAAAAAAATTACAGACAGACAACATGAAAAACTACAAGTAATCTAGTAAAAACCATAGAATTCACAAGGGTATAACAAAATCAGAAAACAGCAAATTAAAAACACTGACAGGTCAGGGAATCAGTCTCAGGATCATTCATCTGTGATTTAAAAACACCAATCGGGACAAGTTCTTCCAGTTTAAAAGTATTTTGTAAGGTGATCCAAGACGATGGCCAGAGGACATAAAAGCCCTTTTACCAAATTCAGTTGGGACATTTAGAACAGTTAGCAGGATAAAGTTCAGCGAACGAAGAGACGACCCACCACATCTCTGAACAATACAAATGCACAAATAAAAAGGTAGTAAACCCAAAATGGCTTCATAAATAAAAGTCATAGTGAAGGTACTGCCATACTCCAGGAACGTCTCCATTTAGGGAGGTGCAGTGGCGTCAGGAACGTCTCCATTTAGGGAGGTGCAGTGGCGTCAGGAACGTCTCCATTTAGGGAGGTGCAGTGGCGTCAGGAACGTCTCCATTTAGGGAGGTGCAGTGGCGTCAGGAACGTCTCCATTTAGGGAGGTGCAGTGGCGTCAGTAACGTCTCCATTTAGGGAGGTGCAGTGGCGTCAGGAACGTCTTCATGTAGGGAGGTGCAGTGGTGTCAGGAACGTCTCCATTTAGGGAGGTGCAGTGGTGTCAGAAACGTCTCCATTTAGGGAGGTGCAGTGGCGTCAGGAACTTCTCCATGTAGGGAGGTGCAGTGGCGTCAGGAACGTCTCCATGTAGGGAGGTGCAGTGGCGTCAGGAACGTCTCCATTTAGGGAGGTGCAGTGGTGTCAGAAACGTCTCCATTTAGGGAGGTGCAGTGGCGTCAGGAACTTCTCCATGTAGGGAGGTGCAGTGGCGTCAGGAACGTCTCCATTTAGGGAGGTGCAGTGGCGTCAGGAACGTCTTCATGTAGGGAGGTGCAGTGGTGTCAGGAACGTCTCCATGTAAGGAGGTGCAGTGGTGTCAGGAACTTCTCCATTTAGGGAGGTGCAGTGGCGTCAGGAACTTCTCCATGTAGGGAGGTGCAGTGGCGTCAGGAACGTCTCCATTTAGGGAGGTGCAGTGGCGTCAGGAACGTCTCCATTTAGGGAGGTGCAGTGGCGTCAGGAACGTCTCCATTTAGGGAGGTGCAGTGGCGTCAGGAACGTCTTCATGTAGGGAGGTGCAGTGGTGTCAGGAACGTCTCCATTTAGGGAGGTGCAGTGGCGTCAGGAACGTCTCCATTTAGGGAGATGCAGTGGTGTCAGAAACGTCTCCATTTAGGGAGGTGCAGTGGCGTCAGGAACGTCTTCATGTAGGGAGGTGCAGTGGCGTCAGGAACTTCTCCATTTAGGGAGGTGCAGTGGTGTCAGAAACGTCTCCATTTAGGGAGGTGCAGTGGCGTCAGGAACTTCTCCATTTAGGGAGGTGCAGTGGCGCCAGGAACTTCTCCATTTAGGGAGGTGCAGTGGCGTCAGGAACTTCTCCATTTAGGGAGGTGCAGTGGCGTCAGGAACGTCTCCATTTAGGGAGGTGCAGTGGCGTCAGGAACTTCTCCATTTAGGGAGGTGCAGTGGCGTCAGGAACGTCTCCATTTAGGGAGGTGCAGTGGTGTCAGGAACTTCTCCATTTAGGGAGGTGCAGTGATGTCAGGAACGTCTCCATTTAGGGAGGTGCAGTGATGTCAGGAACGTCTCCATTTAGGGAGGTGCAGTGGTGTCATACACCCCTGCTCACTACACGTTTTGATAGCTGGCCACTAGACTGATTTACCAATCTACATTTGTTTGGCTGACATGGGCTTATTGAGTGACTGTTGATGCACAACCACATTTTGAAACTGCACCTTGTGTATCCTGTTATTCTAACTCTCAGTAGCAAGCTGAGACCCCGACTGAAAACATCATGTATTTTTAAAATTGGTCCACGGGTCTATAAAACGGGGGGCAGCATATGGCCCGCGGGCCTCCAGTTGACCATCCCTGCTCTACACTCTCTCTCCTCCCCAAAATACGATAGTGCATGCACTAGATGGATCTAGCGTCCTGCCCAGGCATCTGTAGGGAAAATTGAGGTGGGGGGTGGGAAGGGAACTCTTTGCCTGCCCCCAAAAATGTTTCTGACAAATCTTTTTTTAATAAATAATTATAATGAAATGTGGGCTTTTAAAAGGAAGATCAGTCGTTAATTTATCATCAGAAATGAAGTAAACATGACCCATATGGGCATAACGCCACTGGGTAGGTGGATACCTGTCATTACTCAGGGGAAACGTAACCGTGTGTAAGAGAATGTTAATGATTACCTGTGCCCCGCCCCCTCAGCCCTCAGGCATTCTAGAACTGTCAGTCAGTCCTCTGGTATCCAGTGGAATCTTTTGTTTCTTTGTTCTGTCATGTTGTTTTCCTGTTTTGTCACCAGGCTGTCACCGTGTCGGGCGCCTGACAGTGATTATGCACTGGGATTACTAGGAGATCAGCTATGTGGTTGTTTTGTTTCAGTTTCCTAATCATTACCAGTGTTGATTCATCATTGGACCATCCCTGATGACATCACGGGAGGATGTCAACATTAACATTGTCTTCTGACATCACTGGGGGGCAGGTCACATGTGTATGATGTCATTGAGGCTGAGTGAGTGTCTCTCCAGGTCTTGCCCTACTCCATATTGACCCCTGACCCCTAGCCCCTATAGAATGTTCTCGGAGGGGCACCCCTAGTCCCTTTGTGAAGACTGAAAGGTATTTAATTAGTGTGATGAGATATGGTACAGATTCCTGTTATTGTACGGTAGGATACCATCTTGATACCATAGTATTGCTAGTACTTACAGTAACCATTCCTTCCATATCTAGGAATGACTATGCTAGTGTCTAGGGGTCCAGTTAGTTGTTGTTATTCTTCTGAACAGGTAGACTCATAGTTCACATGTATTCACCACAGTGAACCCCTAAGAGCCCCCCCCCCCCCTTCCCCCTAAGAGCCTCCTCTCCCCCTTACAGAGCCTCCTCTCCCCCTTACAGAGCCTCCTCGCCCCCCCTTACAGAGCCTCTTCTCCCCCTTACAGAGCCTCCTCTCCCCCCTTACAGATCCTCCTCTCTCCCCCTTACAGAGCCTCCCCTTTACAGAGCCTCCCCCTTACAGAGCCTCCTCTCCCCCTTACAGAGCCTCCTCTCCCCCCTTACAGAGCCTCCTCTCCCCCTTAGAGTCTCCTCCCCCCCCCTTACAGAGCCTCCTCTCTCCCCCTTACAGAGCCTCCTCTCTCCCCCTTACAGAGCCTACTCTCTCCCCCTTACAGAACCTCCCCCTTACAGAGCCTCCTCTCTCCCCCTTACAGAGCCTCCCCCTTACAGAGCCTCCCCCTTACAGAGCCTCCCCCTTACAGAGCCTCCTCTCCCCCCCTTACAGAGCCTCCTCTCCCCCCTTACAGAGCCTCCTCTCCCCTCTTACAGAGCCTCCTCTCCCCCTTAGAGCCTCCTCTCCCCCCCTTAGAGCCTCCTCTCCCCCTTTGAGCCTCCTCTCCCCCCTTTGAGCCTCCCCTCCCCCCTTTGGTTCTCCTCTCCCCCCTTTGAGCCTCCTCTCTCCCCCTTACAGAGCCTCCTCTCCCCCCTTACAGAGCCTCCTCTCCCCCTTACAGAGCCTCCTCTCCCCCTTACAGAGCCTCCTCTCCCCCTTACAGAGCCTCCTCTAGCCCCTTACAGAGCCTCCTCTCCCCCTTACAGAGCCTCCTCTCCCCCCTTACAGAGCCTCCTCTCCCCCTTACAGAGCCTCCTCTCCCCCTTACAGAGCCTCCTCTCCCCCTTAGAGCCTCCTCTCCCCTCGAAAGGTCACCTATTTGACCCTTTATCGTGTGTTGTCTGCTCCTGGATGCCAGTGGGTTCAGTCCCCTTTCGGGGTTTTTCACTGACGTAAATAAATACTACACATGTTAGGTTGGTTTCGTCGGTCCCAAAGTAAGCCAATAAACAACTTCAACACAAATACATGATATATGAATACTTATGAGCCTAAAGATGGCTCAATAGATATTCCTTGGGCGGCCAAGTTGAATGAATTAAAAATGAATCATGTGTAAAAGAGCTTTTAGTTTTCTCACCATAAGCCAGGCGATCAGACCAGTATTTGTGTCGATACATTTAACTTGGGCCTAGTTTTCACATGACATTTACTTTAGAAGCAGAAGTGTAGAAGTTACACCTAGTTGTGGCACCATGGTGACGTATAGTTACGCTGTCACGGCTCTGACAATGTTACTGGGATCAGCTTCCACCGGCTGACATCAATAACCTGACACCTCTCCTTCAATGACCAACACACACACATATATACACACACACATATACACACACACATATACACACACACGCGCTCACACACACGCGCGCACACACACACACACACACACACACACACACACACACACACATATATATACACATATGCACATATACACACACACACACACACATATATATACACACACACACACGTCTTGTAAGGTAGAGAAAGATTACGTGTCCTGTCCTATAATGAACCTGAATGACTGATCTGTGTTAGAGCGGCTGACACCATTCTATAGTGTTGTCTTAGTTAAACATTTACCTTATGTAAACCTTTTTAGAATCAACACCACAGGGACAGCTCGTCCAATGACGTTGCTCAACCACAAGATCACATGACACGCTGAGTACCTAGGAGACGGTCGCCGCGTAAACAAGCTTCACCTTGCTGAGAGAGCTCCCCATGACTCACTGTCCGACTGCGGTCACGTGGTCTCCATGGTAACGAGAGAACCGGATAGACCGCTGTTACAGACAACTGGGTAGAGTCCCACATGGCACCCTATTCCCTACATCCTTATCGGCCCTGGTCATAAGTAGTGCACTCTGTAGGGAACATAGTGCATTTGGGATGCGGATCAGATCCTTCCTGTATTTAACACAGGCTGTTACATGTAAATATAGAGCTCAGTACAAGAGGACCGGTCCAGGGTTCTTCAATAGGCTGCTGTTACATGTAAATATAGAGCTCAGTACCAGAGGACCGGTCCAGGGTTCTTCAATAGGCTGCTGTTACATGTAAATATAGAGCTCAGTACCAGAGGACCGGTCCAGGGTTCTTCAACAGGCTGCTGTTACATGTAAATATAGAGCTCAGTACCAGAGGACCGGTCCAGGGTTCTTCAATAGGCTGCTGTTACATGTAAATATAGAGCTCAGTACCAGAGGACTGGTCCAGGGTTCTTCAATAGGCTGCTGTTACATGTAAATATAGAGCTCAGTACCAGAGGACCGGTCCAGGGTTCTTCAATAGGCTGCTGTTACATGTAAATATAGAGCTCAGTACCAGAGGACCGGTCCAGGGTTCTTCAATAGGCTGTTACATGTAAATATAGAGCTCAGTACCAGAGGACCGGTCCAGGGTTCTTCAATAGGCTGTTACATGTAAATATAGAGCTCAGTACCAGAGGACCGGTCCAGGGTTCTTCAATAGGTTGTTACATGTAAATATAGAGCTCAGTACCAGAGGACCGGTCCAGGGTTCTTCAATAGGCTGCTGTTACATGTAAATATAGAGCTCAGTACCAGAGGACCGGTCCAGGGTTCTTCAATAGGCTGTTACATGTAAATATAGAGCTCAGTACCAGAGGACCGGTCCAGGGTTCTTCAATAGGCTGCTGTTACATGTAAATATAGAGGTCAGTACCAGAGGACCGGTCCAGGGTTCTTCAATAGGCTGCTGTTACATGTAAATATAGAGCTCAGTACCAGAGGACCGGTCCAGGGTTCTTCAATAGGTTGTTACATGTAAATATAGAGCTCAGTACCAGAGGACCGGTCCAGGGTTCTTCAATAGGTTGTTACATGTAAATATAGAGCTCAGTACCAGAGGACCGGTCCAGGGTTCTTCAATAGGCTGTTACATGTAAATATAGAGCTCAGTACCAGAGGACCGGTCCAGGGTTCTTCAATAGGCTGCTGTTACATGTAAATATAGAGCTCAGTACCAGAGGACTGGTCCAGGGTTCTTCAATAGGCTGTTACATGTAAATATAGAGCTCAGTACCAGAGGACCGGTCCAGGGTTCTTCAATAGGCTGCTGTTACATGTAAATATAGAGCTCAGTACCAGAGGACCGGTCCAGGGTTCTTCAATAGGC
>NW_027259600.1:0-27624 GCF_045791955.1 Oncorhynchus clarkii lewisi
ATACAGGGGTTTACCGGTACAGAGTCAATGTGGAGGCTATATACAGGGGGTACCGGTACAGAGTCAATGTGGAGGCTACATACAGGGGGTACCGGTACAGAGTCAATGTGGAGGCTACATACAGGGGGTACCGGTACAGAGTCAATGTGGAGGCTACATACAGGGGGTACCGGTACAGAGTCAATGTGGAGGCTATATACAGGGGGTACCGGTACAGAGTCAATGTGGAGGCTACATACAGGGGGTACCGGTACAGAGTCAATGTGGAGGCTACATACAGGGGGTACCGGTACAGAGTCAATGTGGAGGCTATATACAGGGGGTACCGGTACAGAGTCAATGTGGAGGCTACATACAGGGGGTACCGGTACAGAGTCAATGTGGAGGCTATATACAGGGGGTACCGGTACAGAGTCAATGTGGAGGCTACATACAGGGGGTACCGGTACAGAGTCAATGTGGAGGCTATATACAGGGGGTACCGGTACAGAGTCAATGTGGAGGCTATATACAGGGGGTACCGGTACAGAGTCAATGTGGAGGCTACATACAGGGGGTACCGGTACAGAGTCAATGTGGAGGCTATATACAGGGGGTACCAGTACAGAGTCAATGTGGAGGCTACATACAGGGGGTACCGGTACAGAGTCAATGTGGAGGCTACATACAGGGGGTACCGGTACAGAGTCAATGTGCGGGGGCACCGGTTAGTCGAGGTAATGTAGGTAATATGTACATGTAGGTAGAGGTAAAGTGACTATGCATGGTTAATAAACAGAGTAGCTGCAGTGTAAAAATGGGGGTGGGGGGGCGGACAATACAAATAGTCCAGGTAGCCATTTGATTAGTGGTTCAGGAGTCTTGTGGACCTCTTACGTCCGTTTTGACCTATACTTGGCGCTCCAGTACCGCTTGCCGTGCGGTAGCAGAGAGAACAGTCTATGACTAGGGTGACTGGTGTCTCTAACAATTTGATGGGCCTTCCTCACCGCCTGGTATAGAGGTCCTGGATGGCAGGAAGCTTGGCCCCAGTGATGTACTGGGCTGTTCACACTACCCTCTGTAGTGCCTTGCGGTCGAAGGCCGAGCAGTTGCCATACCAGGCGGTGATGCAACCAGTCAGGTTGCTCTCGATGATGCAGCTGTAGAACTTTTTGAGGATCTGAGGACCCATGCCAAATCATTTCAGTCTCCTGAGGGGGAATAGGAGTTGTTGTATCCTCTTCACAACTGTCTTGGTGTGTTTGGACCACAATAGTTTGCTGGTGATGTGGACACCAAGGAACTTGAAGCTCTCAACCTGATCCACTACAGCCCCGTAGTCCACAATCATCACCTTTGTCTTGATCACATTGAGGGAGAGGTTGTTATCCTGGCACCACAATATCAGGTCTCTGACCTCCTCCCTATAGGCTGTCTCATCGTTGTCGGTGATCAGGCCTACCACTGTTGTGTCGTCTGCAAACTTAATGATGGTGTTGGAGTTGTGCTTGGCCATGCAGTCATGGGTGAACAGGGACTACAGGAGGGGACTGAGCATGCACCCCTGAGGGGCCCCCGTGTTGAGGATCAGAGTGGCAGATGTGTTGTTACCTACCCTTACCCCCTGGGGGTGGCCAGTCAGGCAGTCCACGATTCAGTTGCAGAGGGAGGTGTTTAGTCCCAGGGTCCTTGGCATAGTGGTGAGCTTTGAGGGCACTATGGTGTTGATCTCTGAGCTGTAGTCGATGAATAGTATTCTCACGTCGGTGTTCCTTTTATCCAGGTAGGCTCGTGTCACTGGGCAGCTCACGGCTTTGCTTCCTTTTGTAGTCCATAATAGTTTGCAAGCCCTGCCACATCTGACGAGCGTCGGAGCCGGTGTAGTACAATTCAATCTTAGTCCTGTATTGACGCTTTGCCTGTTTGATGGTTTGTCTGAGGGCATAGCGGGATTTCTTATAAGCCTCCGGGTTAAAGTCCCGCTTCTTGAAAGCGGCAGCTCTACCCTTTAGCTCAGTGCGGATGTTACCTGTAATCCATGGCTTCTGGATGGGGTATGTATGTACGGTCACTGTGAGGATGACATCATCGATGCACTTATTGATGAAGCCAGTGACTGATGTGGTGTACTCCTTAATGCCATCGGAAGAATAACAGAACATATTCCAGTCTGTTCTAGCAAAACAGTCCTGTAGCTTAGCACCTGCTTCATCTGACCACTTCCTTATTGAGCGAGTCACTGGTGCTTCCTGCTTTAGTTTTTTATTGTAAGCAGGAATCAGGAGGATAGAGTTATGGTCAGATTTGCCAAATGGAAGGCGAGGGAGAGCTTTTTACGCGTCTCTTTGTGTGGAGTAATGGTGGTCTGGAGTTTTTTTTCCCTCTCGTTGCACATTTAACATGCTGGTAGAAATTAGGTCAAACGGATTTAAGTTTCCCTGCATTAAAGTCCCCGGCCACTAGGAGCGCCCCCTCTGGATGAGCGTTTTCCTGTTTGCTTATGGCTGTATACAGCTCGTTGAGTGCAGTCTTAGTACCAGCATCCCAAACAGATATAGTATTTGACAAAAACGGAATCATTTCAAACCTTGATTACATTGGGATACAATCACAAATGCCTCTCTATTTATGTGTCGGAATAATTTGGAACAGATTTCCTAAATTAAAATCACTTTGAGCTGATTTCCTGGTGATTTTACAATCTTTTATGTACTACAGCAAAAACTATTTTAAAATAATATGTGCTCAAAAAACTTCAGACAAATAAAATCACCTGTGGGCCGAATTTGACCCGCGGACCTCCTATTGGGGAACACTGCTATATGGGGGTTCTAGACAAGTAAATGTTAACTTTGTCAATATGGCATTGTTCAACAGATTTTACCTTACATCCACTTCAACCACCTTTTCACAGGTCGTCACTGTGTTCAGAATGTAGAGAGCCCCCATCTGAGTGAGTCTGTTATCATCAAGACTGCAGATAAAAACAGAACACAGCTGTACAAGAAAGCACAACTAACCCCCACAAAGATAGAACAGATGCATCTGCTTCCACTGATAAAACAGTATTGTATAAGGTTTGTTTAGGGGCTAACCAGGGGAGGTAAATTGACGGACGTTTATCTTGGTGAAACAAGACAGCGCTAGCCGTAATGGAGTTCACTGTACGGACTGAAGGAAGATAGGCCATTGTAATGAGTCTTACTTCACTGAGCTAGCAATCCACAGCCTTGGCAGAGAATCCACAAATCTCTTCACTCCCTCGTCTCTCAGAAGGTTACTGGATAAACTTCACCGTTTAAAAGAATGGGTTAATATCCATAACGAGAAAAGTTGGTAGAAAAACTGCCAAGATACTGTAACCCTAATTTTCAGCGAGGGAAAACACAGTTCGGTCACTAGTAGTGTAAAGTATTTCTGTGAATACAGTGCAGTAGTTGTGAGTACATCATCATTTATAAACACTGTTCTTTTTGCTAAAATGTGGGCAGTGTGACCCAGGTACAGGGATGTGTCTGAGGAGAGAGGACACAGGCACTCACTCCAGGTCAGACAGATGAGGACACTGCTCCAGGATCCCAGAGAGTATCTCCACATCCCCACTGCTCAGTGTGTACTCAGAGAGTCTGCAGAGGAGACAGGCAGACAGGCAGACAGGCAGGCAGGCAGGCAGGCAGGCAGGCAGGCAGGCAGGCAGGCAGGCATACATACATGAGTTTTGAAAGAACTCAATATAAGATGTGACCGATTTTTAAAAAAAACTGTCAATTAACCTACAACCTCATTTCTGTAATGTAATGTAATATGGCATTTCTATATGTGGGAACAGCATAAGCAGATAAAACACATTCACCTGCAAGTTGCTTGTTCTGCATTCATGTTGACAAACTTGATGAAGGCTTCTCCTTGTGCCCTTAAAAGCACATCAATATTTAAGGTATTAATGTAAACACAGTTAATATATATATATATATATATATATTATATAAAACCAAATTTATGAACCACGTGAATGAGCTGTGACCTGAGCATCCTGAGCCATACATACTGGAGTTCCACAGCTCTGACACGATGGCAGTCTATCAGAGATCTGACCAATAACAATGCTCCATCCGTAGACATCTGGACATGGCTCATACTGTGGGAGGCAGGGGGGAGGCGAAGGAGAATGATGAGAAATTAATATCATTCACTTTCTAACTTTACCGGTGTTGTGACCCTGAGATTATCATTACTGAGCAGGGTGAAGTGCTCTTACTTAAGCAGCTGAAGAGATTTCATCTTAGGCAGGATCTTCAATAGATTTTCAATAGCTTCGTCTTTCAGGGATCCATGGGAGAAACTGATAATATCACAATACTATGTTTGAAGACTGCTGAGAAAAGAACTACAACAGACAACAGGCAGAATATTTTCAGAGAATTGGGAAGGAGGAAAACGTATAACCTGGTAAGGAATAAAGAGAGAAGAGAACACAGCCCCAGATACTGTAGTAAACCCTGAAAGACAGGGACAGAACACTGACAGAGATAGAGGTAAGAGTAGAACTCACTCTAGCTCCAGTAGGCTGGGACACTGTACCAGTCTTCTACATAGCTTGTTCATGTCAGTGGGATGGATATCACTGTGAGTTAGACTAAAACAAAAATTTGTTTGGGATTATATTTCAGGGTTAAGTGAATGGGACATAAATTCAGTTAAAGATGCTCTATGGTTCCTGGTTGCTAAAACTCTAATAGTTTGTCTAATTTCAGTTTATGTGACAAAACAAGCAAGTATAGTGTAGAGAATAATTGTTCCATCTAAACCTCTGTGAAATATATTTTCCATAACCCAAAATATTGTATTTTCAGCTGTTTGAAGTTGGTGTACAAAACCAAAAGTAAAAGGCACAAAAACAAATCATAAACACGGGAAGCATAGAAATAGAGCACATAGAACAGATCTACCGCTTCTTAGACTTGCTTTCAATGAGAATAATAGATACAAATTTTGTGAAACAATTTGTTTTATTTTATTTATATTGACAGAGGAACTTAAATAAAAAAGAAAAGAGCAGGATGCTAGACCTTTACCCTCACCCTCACCCCGTCCCCTCCCTCATCCCAATTTCCCTCAGCCCGAGCCCCGCCCACTCACACATTCAATAAGATGCAGAACAACTACAAGAGAAAAAGTGTAAAGTAGAATAGCCCCCCCACAGGACCACTACACCCATCCACCCCTCCCCCACAGAACAGTTGCATCCACCCAACCACCCACCCACAGGACCGCTACAGGTACTCAAGATAATTTGATGCATGATTTCATCTTAACCACGCAGAACTCTAGTAGTAAATGTTGTGGCTTTTTGCACTATGCATTCGCGCCACCGAAAGCTCTAATTGAGAATGACAGATCTATAACTCACATTTCTATGTGAATTTGGTCGGGTCGCCCAAAAAGTTACATATCGTTCTGTGTCCTACCTGAGTTTCGTACACTGTTCCAATCCTGTTGATTGTATTCTGAAATGACAGAGATTCAGTGAACGGTTATTAGGACTACAACATCTTACTGAGTCATAGAATTGGTATTTTGAAAGCAACATATTGCTATTACTCTGTTGCTCTATTACATTTTACTGGAGAGGAATTTCAGAAACAGCTTCTTATTCCCCCCATGACTGATAAATATAACAGTTTTATAGTTAATAATCATCACAAATGCAAACATATTACTAGACATGAATTCAAACACTTTCTACCATGCCGGTTTCAAGCATGTCTGTTTGTTTACAAAAGTGTTGGTCTGTATAAGACAGTAATGGGATGTGAATACCTGATATTGACTTCACTCGTGTTCCTGTGTGAGCACAGGGTTCCAGCTAGGCTGCACAACTCCTTCCATGCTGACTGCATTCTCACTGACACTAAAACAAAATGAGGGTATACAGAAACTCCCTGGTCAGAAAAAAAGCTTTTAAGAAAAAAAACGGACAAAAAAAGGAATAAAAGGAAAATACATTTGAGTTGCTATAGAAATTCTTACTTGATTTCCTGTATGTTGCTAAGCTGAGGCAAGAGGTCCAACAACTTCTTCAGACCTTTGTTTTCCAAAGCATTATTGGAAATACTGACAACGGTGGGGGGTGGGGGGGGTATAAACAAAAACAAACAGGTCCTTGAATATGTGCATACCAACAATTATCCTTATTGCTATTTCACACTCCAAAGCCTCTCCCTGAGAACACTTACTCCAGCATAGTCAGAGCAGAGCAGTCCCTCAGATTCTCACACAGACGGTCCAAGTGAGGGGGACGAAGAGCACAGCCCGTCAGACTGCACACAGGGACCATGGGAAAAGAGGATGGAAAGCAGAGACAATGTCATACCACCTACAGTAGAAAACATTATCCACATCATTATCATTATCCACAATATTGTACACACCAAAGTCTCTTAGAAATCTGGTGTTTCTCTATCCCCTAGAAAAAAGCATGGACACAAGAACAGGGTCTTGCAGCCTGTCATGGGGATGTATGGGGAAAATGCACAACAGTGAGTGGTAACCCACGGGGCACACACTGGTTGAATCAATGTTGTTTCTATGTCATTTCAATGAAATTACGTTGAACCAACGTAATAGACATTGAATTGACGTTTGAGCCCAGTGGGAAGGGTCTGAGAGGAATTTACAGGACATTCTAAAAAAAAGTTGTGTAATAGGGACCACAGTAGTATCATAATTTCTTACATGATTAAAACGTCTGGTTTGGGCCTACAGCAAACCCCTTGACAGAGGAGACACCCTCTGAATAGTGAAGCCACCAGGAAGTGATGGGGTAGTGTAGTGGTTTTAGTCTGGTTGCAGTTTACGCACACAACAAGGGTGCTGTCTATATTGGCTTTATCTAAGAAAATAAAGGGTGTTATGCACAACATACCTGATGTCCACTTGAACCACATCAGGACATACAGACAGGAAACAGGTCAGAATCATCAGCCCATCAACAGATATGTGGCTGTCATTCAGACTGTCAAGACACAGACAATAACCGTATTAGGCAGCATAACTAGTTTCAAACATAATACGGGACAGGCACAAGATCATGACTTTATCAAAAGTCTAACACTTCAAATAAAAGATCAGTCTTACACAATCTGTTTGGAGATGTTCAGCTTCTGTAGAGAGTCAGTCAGGGCCTTGAGAGTACCAGCCTTGATGTCGTCTTCTGACAGACTGCAGGGGACACAACATAACACCAAACAGAAAGTCAGATTCTCTTGACATATTTAGTGTCCTTACCCACAGTGTGATGTGACTTGCTCAAGAACACTGGGTACATTTGTACTTACTCTAGGAGAGTGAGGCCAGGACTTCTCGCTAGCAACTGACAGTCTAGTCATCTGATCGGTACTCAAGCTGCAGTTTAATAGGCTGTATGACACATAAAGAGAGGGAAGAAACAACAGCAATGTTACTCCTGGTATTCAAAAGCTCTTTATAGGAACCAAACAGAGAATATCATACCTGACAGTCAGTCCAATGTTTTTCTTAGAACTTGAGACAAATAGAAAGGGAGAAAAATGGATAAGAGAGAGGCTGATTGATACAGTACAGTAGATTTCCCTATGTGGTATAGATAAAACAATGAAACAAAAGCAACATTCTCTCAACAAGAACATGAAACATTAGCTTGATTTGCATGGGCCTGTTGGTACACCAAACACTGAAAAAATAAATGAAAGTTGCACATTCTTTTATTTCCCTTCACTAAAACACAAAACTCACCCTTATATGTCTGATCTTGGGAAAAACAGGACGTTGATGTTCCACTGCAAAGAGAGATAAAACATAGTTTACCGGTATATACTACCCAATACTTGTTTTTTTTCTTCATTTCTGATAAAGTATGCACATTTCTTCTCAGTACTGCAGTCAGTTAACGAAGTCTCTACCCACTGGGCATACACTTGTTGAATCAATGTTGTTTCCACGTCATTTCAATAATATCACGTTTAACCAATGTGGAATGAACGTTGAATTGACGTCTGTGCCCAGTGGGTATTGTCAAGTCTGAAAACATACTCAGTATAGACTTCCTGGATGGAGGGGAAGGAAGTCATCTTCTCTAGAAGGGTGTAGATAATCTCCAGAGAGCAGCCATTCTTCCCCAGCCTGGAAACATACAACACACACAGGCTTCTTAACAGAAATGCAAGCTTGCTCAAATATAGAAATAAGCTACACTTAATAAACATGAAGGGCTAGGATCAACACATATGATCCAGTCAAGGAAACAACACACTCACAAGATAGAGGCTAGACTGGGCAGCTTCGGAATGAGGTCAGCGATCTCCCCGACTCCTCTGTCGGTCAGGCTGTTGTCACTGAAGCTGTCAAACAGACAACTGTTCAGTACAGTATCAGACCAACTATACCATGGCAAAAGTGGTACTGTATCTTTTACCAAGTTTGGTTAGTTCTTGATAAAAGGGTCTATAAAATCTTAGAGTCATGGTAATAATCTTTGGTTGTTATGGTAATTGAATAATCATCTACTTACATCTACTTATCATCTACTTACATCTACTACTCCGTGATCTGTGGACAGCTCTCCAGGGCTCTGGCAAGTTTGGCAGCTCCCACATCAGTGAGGTTACCACAGATAAACCTGGGGAAGAGAAGCATAATTATTCACATCACACTTAGACATTCACACACAAACAAACAACTTTGAAAGTTGGTCCTTTCAAAACTGAGTTACTCAGTTAAGAAGGACTCACTCAAATCTTTTCAGGGTTGGTAGTCTGGGGAGGATGCTAAACAGTTTATCTGCAAATCTGACATCATACTTGCGGCTTCGAAAACTGAGGGATTGAAAAAATTAAATGTAGTTTCATGCAGGATTATTATTGTTTAGTACACAGTGTATAAATGAGTCATGAACTCACATTGGGTAGTCGATGTGCAGGCAGCTGGGTAGAATATCTAGACACTCTAGTTCCATAGAACAAGCTCCAAAGTCCAGCCCCATTTCCACTCCAGCAGACAATACAACAAAGGCCAGGGAATCCAGATCTACAGGGTTCAACGTGATATTCCTTAGCTCAAAGCATGAATGTGATCCCACCACCTCCCTGGCCAGGTGTGCATCCTGGGTCTCCTGGATACAGTGGCACAGCTCCACTACCTTGGGCCCAGTCAGGTTGGTGCTCACTGCCAGACTCCGGAGCAATTTGAGAACCAGTGCCTGGCGTTTCTTTACCCACCTCACAGCCCCTGCTCCCTCAACCAGCTGGAACAGGTAAGGAGAGCAGGCTGGGGCAGCAAGCCCTACACATAGAGGTGGAGGGAATCAGTGAAGACCGTCTTGGGGTCTGATTTCATGGTCCAGTGGGTCTTGAGGTTCAACTTCTTCCTAAGCTGGGCCTCTGTGATGTCCTCGCTGGTCATGATGTGTAGCGCACCCATAAACTCTTGCATGGTGTGGTGCATGAACGTGTAACCCTGGCCTTTAGATCCATCCTCATGGGTCAGGTCCACCTGTGAGAGGAGACCTGCCTTGGTGACGAAGTCCAACAGGTCTGGTGGAACCCGCTCAGAGAGAAACACGATCCTGCTGTCCTCCAGACCCTTCATGGCCATGCAGCTCAGCTGTGTGACCTCTGCCCCGTGACTCTGCAACAAGGGCATGACCCTCCCTGGGCATTGGCTCAGAAAGGCACAGAGGATCTGGAGGTAGACCTGGGTGAGGGTGGTTGGCAGTTGGGGCAAAGCCTGGGACTGAGATCCGCCTCTGGAGAATATGTGATCCAAGCACACACAGCAAATATGGCAGAGAGCTGGCAGGTAACACATGGTGAGGAGGTGATGGTTGGCCAGTAGGTGACTGACTACCTTCTCCTTTAGATCCAGGTCCTTGTCCTGGAAGTACTGTTCAGCATATTCTTTCACACTGCGCCAATTGAAGCCTAGCAGCTCCCCAACGCAGTCCACAGAGCTCTCCAAATCTGTCACATCCCGAGGCCTGCAGGTAATCAATAGGGTGCATCCTGGGAGGATCATGCGACTGCACAACCCTGATATCAGCTCTGCCATGGGTAGAGGGCACTGTGGGTCGAACGGGCTACTCAGACTCCCTGAGTGGGTGATTTTAGTTTGAAACTCATTGTAGCCATCAAAGATCCAGCATATTTTCTCAGGGTTGTGGAGGATGAAGTCAAGAACAGCAGCACCCTCCTCCTCCCCACCCTCTGGTGGAAGGAAGAAGCGAAAAAGCAGCTCTATCAGAGACAGCGGCCGAGCCATGAGGTTGAGCTGGCGGAACTCTAGCAGGACCAGTAGGTGAAAGGAGGGGAAGACATCCTGAGCCCAGCGCTGTCCTAGGCAGTGCATTAGTAGCGTCTTCCCTGACCCTGCCTGGCCCAACAGCAATGTGACCCGGGCTTCTGAACCCAGGAGGGAGTCAACGGTCACCCTGTCTTCCACATCCCCCTCCTGGAGCTCTGGTGGGCCCAGCCGTCAATCAGCCCTGTCTCTTGGTCTAACCAGGGATTTGTGGCGCAGACGTACCCAGGTCTCTTCCAGAGAAACCTTCACCACACCCTGCATCACTGCTGGCTTGCTTCTGAAGCTAAGTAGGGTTGGTCCTGATCAGTCCCTGGATGGGAGACCAGATGCTGCTGGATTTGTTGATGGAGGGCTAGTAGGAGGCACCCTTTCCTCTGGTCTAAAAAAATATCCCAATGCCCCAGGGCAGTGATTGTGGATACTGCCCTGCTGTTTTTCAGATGGGACTTTAAATGGGTGTCCTGACTCTCTGTGGTCACTAAAGATCTCATGGCACTTATCGTAAGAGTAGGGGTGTTAACCCTGGTGTCCTGGCTACATACCCAATCTGGCCTTTATACTGTCATGGCCACCTAATCATCCCCAGTTTACAATTGGCTCATTCATCCCCCTGTACAGTGCCTTGCAAAAGTATTCATCCCCCTTGTTGTTTTTCCTATTTTGTTGCTTTAAAACCTGTAATTTAAATGGATATATATTTGGATTTCATGTAATGGACATACACAAAATAGTCCAAATTGGTGAAATGAAATGAAAAAAATTACTTGTTTCAAAGAATTCAAAAAAAATAAACAACAGAAAAGTGGTGCGTGCATATGTATTCCCCCCCTTGCTATGAAGCCCCTAAATAAGATTTTGTCCAACCAATTAGCTTCAGAAGTCACATAATTAGTTAAATAAAGTCCACCTGTGTGCAATCTGTGTCACATGATCTGTCACATGATCTCAGTATATATCCACCTGTTCTGAAAGGCTCCAGAGTCTGCAACACCACGAAGCAAGGGGCACCACCAAGCAAGCGGCACCATTAAGACAAAGGAGCTCTCCAAACAGGTCAGGGACAAAGTTGTGGAGAAGTAAAGATCAGGTTTGGGTTATAAAGAAATATCCCAAACTTTGAACATCCCACGGAGCACCATTAAGTCCATTATATAAAATGGAAAGAATATGGCACCACAACAAACCTGCCAAGAGAGGGCCGCCCACCAAAGGCAAGGAGGGAATTAATAAGAGAGTATCTGTCCATAGGACCACTTTACGCCCGTGCACTCCACAGAGCTGGGCTTTGCAGAAGAGTGGCTAGACAAAAGCCATTGCTTAAAGAAAAAAATAAGCAAACACGTTTGGTGTTTGCCAAAAGGCATGTGGGAGACTCCCCAAACATATGGAAGAAGGTACTCTGGTCAGCTTTTTGACCATCAAGGAAAACGCTATGTCTGGCGCAAACCCAACACCTCTCATCACCCCGAAAACATCATGCTGTGGGGATGTAAGGAATAATGGATGGTGCTAAATACGGGGAAATTCTTGAGGGAAACCTGTTTCAGTCTTCCAGCAGGACTGTCATGTATTGTCATATTATGTCTTGTTCCTGTTCTTTCTCTTCACTCCGTCTCCCTCTGCTGGTCGTATTAGGTTACCTTCTCTTCCTCTCCTTCCCCCAGCTGTTCCTCATCTTCTCTAACTACCTCGTTCACCCTTTTCCCACCTGTTCCCTTTTTCCCTCTGATTAGGTCTCTATTTCTCTCTCTGTTCCTGCTTCTGTCTTTGTCAGATTCTCGTTTGAGTTTCTCATGCCAGAACCAAACTATCGTCTCGTTTGCTTCACCCTTGTCCTGTCCTGTCGGAATCTGCCTGTTCATCTGATGCTACGTGTGATCAGGTACCTCTGTCCTCTACGACCCGCGCCTACCCAGAGAGACCAGCAGTCTGTCGCCGCTAACCCAGCTATTCTCCTCTGCTGCTAAGAAGGGGACTCTAACCCAGCTATTCTCCTCTGCTGCTAAGAAGGGGGACTCTTCTGTAAATATCAGAAGGACTTTATGATTCATTTGTCGCCCTCTCTGCGGGTTGTCTATTTTGCCATTATATACATCTGAAGAGGATCTATGTCTTCCCTGTGTTTTGACATTAAAGGACTCTGTTTTTGTTAAACCGCTTTTGGGTCCTCACTCACGTGCATAACAAGGACAATGACCCTAACAATACTGCTAAAGCAACACTCGAGTGGTTTAAGGGGAAACATTGAAATGTATTGGAATGCCCTAGTCAAAGCCCAGACCTCAATCCAATTGAGAATCGGTGGTATGACTTAAAGATTGCTGTACACCAGCGGAACCCATCCAACTTGAAGGAGCTGTAGCAGATTTGCCTTGAAGAATGAGCAAAAATCCCAGTGGCTAAATGTGCCAAACTTATAGAGACATACACCAAGAGACTTGCAGCTGTAATTGCTACAAAAGGTGGCTTTACAAAGTATTAACTTTGTGGGAGTGAATAGTTATGCACGCTCAAGTTTTCTGTCTTTTTGTCTTATTTCTTGTTTGTCTCACAATAAAAAATATTTAGCACCCCCCCCCCTGCCAGCTCTTCATTATTAAAAAGGTTCCAAATTGAACCCCTCCCATCACAGAAAGGTTCCGGTTCAAACCTTTACACATAGCTTGCTACGGCCCACCACCTATCTGCTTTAGTTTTGAGATGATCGATCTCTGTTGAGGGAGGAGCTGGTTTTTACATTTTACGTATATTTATTTATTCTGAACACATTTCTGTTATCAATGTCAATTCTTGCCATTTATTTTGCTGGCTGGTCAGGCAAACGCCACTGAGCACTAAACTGTAAACCAATCAAAACTTGAGTACCATGGATCGTACTATCTTTGCTGATCACGTCTGCCAAACGCATTATCCGTATCTAAGGTGGTGACATCTTGAGAGAGATATCCTTCTGACAAACTGCTAACGGGGAGTCTTTATTATTTATTTGTAATCTAACTATTTAGTTGTAAAAACATGATACCCTCAATGCAAGCTGTAATATGACTCCCAACATTGAGCACAGCAAACATTAGTAATGTAGCTAGCTTGCTAGTTAGCTAGCTAGTTACAACAAGTAGATATGTTGCTAGCTAGCAGGAGCAGATAGCTTTATCACAATCTAACATGACATTCCGGGACCAGGAGCGTTATAACTATCAGTTAATTTAATGTAATAATTTTAGAGGGGGTGTCAAACTCATTTCATGAAGAGCCTAGTGTCTGCAGGTCTTTCTTTTCAATTAAGCCCTAGACAACCAGGTGTTGGGAGTTCCTTACTAATTAGTGACCTTCATTCATCAATCCAGTACAAGGGAGAAGTGAAAACCCGCAGACATCCTGCCCTCTTTGGAATGAGTTTGACAACCTGTACTGCACAGACCGACGCTGTCACCTTTTTGTGGTCCTGTCTGAAGGTCTTTTTTTGGTGCAGACTGGCTTTGATTTCCACGGACATTGGTTTTTGGTCCGGACCAGTCTTCGCGGATAGTCTTCGGGCTCAGGGACCGCGTCTAACCCCTCAAGATCGGAAATCTGTGTATGTTTCGCTCAGGCGGGCTATCGGTTCTCCCTGGAGAGTGAGTCACATGTCGCTAGACACACCACACTTATCTCTTGCAGGGTGCAGCCATCTTGTCTAGACTCTTGTGTGTTCCACGGTGAGCGAGCTATGCAGTAGCTATCTTAACGAGAGCAGACCACTGCAGGACTAAGCACACTCCTTACATCCTGCCAACACCCTCACGTATAGTAGAATAAACTATAACGTGGCGTGAGTTACAGCCAACCCACACGCATAAACTAAGATTGAGCTAACATGTGTGAGTTTGTGTGCTCTGCCCCTTCCCCCACGATCAGGCAGTTCACACCCAGTTCACGTCTGCTCTCCGTCAGATAGTGTATGAGACTAATGTGGTTACTGTAGGTCTGTAGTAGCTGACTATAGACACATATTAATATCACAGTGTTGGCTTCACTTTCACAGAGAAACTACATTATTATGGTGTTTCATTGTGAGAGATGTGGCATACTCCTGACTACGGGGGATGCACACTATGCCTGCATGACCTGTCTTGAGATAGATCACGGACGGAGAGTGGTTAGAGAACTCAATAGTTGTTTGGCCTGCGCTGTCTTTAGAGAACGCATGCGCTTAGCACGCCTGGAGGGGATGAGGGCCACAGTACAGTCCTCCCTATCTGATGACCATATTCCCCCCACTGGGGGGATGCGTCGTCGCGGCAGCACCCATTTGTCCGCTTCGGGCATCCCCCCGAACTCAGTATGGCTGAGGAGTTGATCCAACTCGAACGTCAGGCAGAAAGCCTGTGGGAGGAAGTGGATGCTTTACGGGGGGATGATGACGGCGACGACGCCTTATCTCTCTACGCTGGAGACCAAACTCCAGTTCTGATACCGACCGCAGTTCTACAGGGGTATCTGGGTCACCTCGGGGGCAGATGTGATGAAGGAAGTGCTCTGGTTGGAGACAGCCTTGCTCCTGAGCAAGGACGCAATCAGGAAGGTAGAGCCGCTAGACCGGCTAAGTGGGTTCTACTCCACGTATTTCATAGTTTCAAAAAAGGACGGAGCTCAAGTTCAAGATGCTCTCGCCCTCGGGGGTGTTTCAGGCAGTCTCGAGCGACCAATGGTTCACCACGCTCGATCTGAAGGATGCATACTTCCACGTTCCTCTTCATTGAGATCACTGGAAGTACCTCCGATTTGCCTTCGAAGGAGTGGCTGAATGTTTCCGAATGGGTGCAGACAAGGGAAGTGTTATCCTCTGGCCTAATCCCTCTTTCTTGACGAAGGTCCTGTCTGACAAACATGTGAACCGGCCCTTACATTTGCCCGCTTACGCACCTCCCATGGCTGCGAGTGGGATGGGTTTTTCACCAAGTTACATTTGACAGACTAAGAGAATATGACAATCGGATCAGCTGTTTGTGTGTTATGGTCAGAGAGTTCTGGAAAAGAGCCTATCGAAACAGAGACTCTTACATTGGACTGTGGACACTATTACTACAGCATATCAGCTGGTCGGCCGGCCTTTGCCATGTGCTGTGGTGGCACATTCTACTAGAGGAGTAGCTACATCGTGGGCCCTTCTCCGAGGAGTTCCCCTTGATGAAATTTGCACCTCTGGGAGTTGAGTATCGGCGAGTACTTTTGCACTTTTGACACTATCGAGTCAATGTTGCTGCCGCCAACCAGGTCGGGATGGCCGTGTTGGGTGTTGTCTCCACTTCCCTGGAAGGGGATGGAAGGACAACCATAACTGCCCTTTGCTCATCTGGCCATGCCTAGATCACCGATTAATCTGGTATTGTGATACCATATTGGAGTAATCCAATATAGTGCTACGTAACAAAGGTTACGTACGTAACCACGGTTATGTGAGCTATTGGATCACTCCAATCCTCTTGTCGGTGATCTACGGATCCTCAAAAAGGACATGAGGTGGGAGTAGTGCGGTACATGGGACTAATCTGAAATTCTTACTCGGAATGTATCCTGCTGACAAAAACAACTTTTATATTGAAGGAGAGCCTTTGATTTGACGGCCTGCGCTAGATGACTGTTAGACCCAAGGACGTGTTGCTACGCATGAACTCAGCTAGCTAACCTCGCCATGACATCGCCTACAAGTGTGATTGGGGATCTCTATTGTAAAAGCAGTTTTAGCCTATCTTCATACTGTGCTGTTTTTGATACTGTGATAGGCCAACAGACGGGTTGGAACTATGTCTATCACAGTAGAGGCTGAGCGTGGTTTAGACTTGCTCAGCCTATCGCAGGCGCTCAGGCTGGTCCCCGCCTCTTGGCGCTTCTTGGAGTCCACCCTCTGTTGATGTATAGATTCTCACTGTTCTGGTATCACCCCCTAGTTATAACAGTTGCTCAGTTCCTGCTATTGTGTTGTTCAGTATTTTTCCATCTCAGTTAAACCTTGTGATGACCACCCCTCCCTATACCTGATTAACCACAACTTTGTAAGATACAGCAAGTCACACCATGTGCTCAATATTGTCACATACAAACACAAGGACAAAGCATCTACTGGGCTGTTATCTACAGTTTTGCAACATGCAGGTCACACCATGTTTCTCAGTTCTTGTCACACACACAACCTGGCAAGTAGCCGTAGCAAGCAGTTGTTTAATCTCATGATGATGCTCAAGTGCCCAAATCCAGATACTTCACACAGCCAACATCAGATAATATTTAATCATATATGTGGTAATGGCTATAATGTAAAACACAGAATCCCACACTATCCCCACCACCTTCTTCAAAACAGTTTTTAATTGCAAATCTGAAGAAGTGAAAGTTATTGTTAATCACTCCCAGGCACTTTCCCCACCGAACTAAAAACTGCTATGGTGAAACCCCTTCTGAAGAAAAGTAATCTAGATTCTTCAGCTTTTAGAAATTTTCGGTCAATCTCCAACCTTCCATTCAGGCAAAATTCTGGAGAAATTGGTTTTCAAACAGCTAAATTATTTTTTAAGTGCCATCTGTATTTTTGAAAAATTCCAATCTTGTTTTTGGGACCACCACATCACAGAGACAGCCTAAGTTAAAGGTGTAAATGGTTTTAGAGCCAACACAGATGCCAAACAGCTCTCTGGATTTAAGTGCTTCCTTGGGCGGTATACCGTATTTTACGATATACCAGTATTGATGCACGGACAGGTTTGGGATTTTACTTTACCTTCTATAATGGTATTTGAATAATGGTATTTGTTAAATGTGATACGCCGTGTGTAACGTCCATTTTTATAGTTTACTTCACTACTTGAGTCATCGCTCTCTCTCAATGCCGCTTTCCCCACAGACCTAGGTGCGGGCCCTGTCATTCAAGGAGCGCATTTGTTGTTCCTCTGACCACAAGACACTTGCGTTCAGTGTCTGCATGGTCAATGCACTACCTCCAACAATGTTGATGACAACAATGCTATTTTCACTTTGTTTCATAATATAAATCCACTAGCCTTATATAATTACACTATTTGTTTCTGTTTCTTACATCTGCAAACAGCTAGTTTGTATTTTCTTAGTAAGTCGGGCTTAGAACTTGTTAGCTGCTAATGCTAATCGCTAGCTAATAAATGTACTGAGTCAGAGCAAACATAACTAGCTATATAGCCTGATTATACCAGTAATGGTGTAGATCTGCATTTTTGTGCAACAATACAGTATCTTCTAAATCAAAGAGGAATACGTGAAGCAAGAACATGTTAACTATGAAGTAGCTAAGATAAAATATTAAATGTAGCTAAAGATTATAGGGTCCCCTAGTCAACATTTTGGTTCCTACCCTGTCACAATACATCCTCCCTGGCATTTTTATTTGATGTCATGTCAAACACTGATGTCATGGCAGCGTTATCAGAATGCAAAACATTGATTTTCACTGCTACACAGACGACACACAACTTTACATTTCTGGATAAATTATTAGACTATTAGTGATTTAATACTTGGATTACTCACAACTTCCTCCAGCTAAATCAAGACAAGACCGAGGTACTATTGTTGGAGCCAAAGCACAGAGAGAGAATCTGGCCGGACATTTTAGTTCACAGGCAATAAAGATAAAACACCTGGTAAAAAACCTGGGTGTTATTTTAGATTCTGAACTCCATTTCTAATCACACATTAGGAATGTGAACAAAATAGCTTTTTCCCACATGAGGAACATTGCCAAGGTGTGACCGTTTCTCTCTCAGGCTGATACAGAGAGACTCATCCATGATTTTATTACAAGCAGGCTTGACTACTGTAATGCTTTCATGTCTGGTCCACCCAAGAAAGCCATTGGTCAACTGCAAAATATACAGAATGGTGCAGCACAGGAACTGACCAAGACCAGATGGAGAGCCCACATTAAACCGGTTTTAAAGTTTCTATTGGTTTTTAAATACAGGATTGTGCACCCCAATACATGTCAGACATGCTTTTAAGTTATGTACCCATTATGTCCCTCAAGTCCTCTGGCACTGGCCTTTTAACTATCCTAAAGCTTAGGACCAAGAAGTATGGAGAGACAGCCTTTAGTTACTATGCCCGCAGCCTCTGGAATAGCCTGCCAGAGAACTTGAGGTGGGCAAAAACTGTGGACATTTTTAAAAGAGCTTTGCTTTTCCTTAGGGTGCTTTTTAGTCATTCAGTTTTTGTTATTGTTTTTTTTTATACACTTATGTTTGTTGTGTAGTACATATGTTTTTATTTTCATTGTTTGTTTTATCCTGTGAAGCACATTGTGTTGCATTCCATGTCTGAAATGTGCTGTATAAATAAAGCTTGATTTGATGACTAAAGTGTCTTATTAGGAAGTTTGCTACGTTGCGGAATGGTTTGTACTGAATGACACGTTTCTCCAAAACATTCTTGTAAGTTCTTGCACAGACTTTGAGTTATGTTTGCTCCCATTTGGTGGGTGCGGCTTGAGGCAATGAGTGACGTGACCATGCTGATAGCGTCCCCCAACCTCTTCATTTTACAACTGGGCATTCAGTACAGCACCGTTTCCGTTCAATTGAATGTTCCAGAACATAAAAACATACTAAATGCAGCCCAGAACACTGGCCCCTTGCATTCAGCCCTATTCAGCAAAATGGCGTACTTCAAATTCAAATATGTCCTGCTTCATGTGCCATTGGGAATTTTCCATAGGAATACGTGGATGACGTCAATGCTATCACTGGTTTTAATGTCTTTGGAGCCAAACAACAACTAAAAAAATATATACAAGAAAAAATATTTTGGGGGAAATTATACCACCACCCAAAAGGGCACTTTGGGGACTGGAAGGACAAAGGGGCATGTGCTCTGCAAAGGTAGAGCCCTATCTGTGCACGTGCCTGCTTAGGAGGATATCAACATCCTACTCTCATTATGTAAATCCTTAGCACCACCTACACATAACTAGGAGACTAACCATCAACCATTTATTACTTTATTTCCAAAAATGCTAAATTCACTGGGACATTACAGAGACAAAACAAGTTGGTAATGTTTCCATTCTGAAGCCATCTTCTATCGCCAAATAGCTGTCTTCCCAGAGGACAGAGGGACACCTGGTAGACAAGGGAAGTTGGCAGAGGAACCAGTTCTACTTGCTCTGTGCCAGTCAGTTGTGTAAAGTAACCAAGTAAAAATATGTTGAAGTACTAGTATCGGTACTTTACTATTTATATTTTTTACAACTTTTACATTCCTAAAGAAAGAAAATGTACTTTTTACTCCATACAATTTCCCTGACACCCAGAAGCACTTGTTACATTTTGAATGCTTAGCAGGACAGGAAAAGGGTCCACGATTGAGAACATCCCTGGTCATCCCTACTGCTTCTGACCTGGCGGACTCACTAAACACATGCTTTGTTGTAAATTATGTGTTGTGTTGGAGTGTGCTCCTGGCTATCCCCCAAAAATGATTTTAAAAAGCTAATTGTGCCATCTGGTTTGCTTAATAAGGAATTCCTAATGATTTATACTTTTACTTTTGACACTTGAGTACATTTTAGAAATTACATTTACTTTTAATACTTATCTATTTAAAAACAAATACTTTTATTCAAGGAGTATTTTACTGGGTGAATTTTACTTGAGTCATTTTTTTATTAAGGTATCTTTACTTTTACTCAAGTATGACAATTGGATACTTTTGCCACCACTGGTGCCAGTTTAACCAATCCAATCATAAGACATAAGCGGAAATACCCTACTGCCATGGTCCCTTTGGTTACAGTATGCAAATACATCATGTTATAATTGAACCAATTCTAATGTCTATTTCAGCTTTAGGGACTAGTTTAAGAGACAGAATCAACCATGTCAATATAAAAGTTCATAATGAGTGTACAAAGACAATGCCATTTCAAATTAGGGGAAAAATAAGTTACATTTTTACAAACAACACACATACCTTATACCCAGTGCCTGATTTGCTATGTGCTTGCACCTGTTCCTGGTCCAGGTGCAATTATAATTAGTAATTGTACTCCCAAGTCTAAAGTTTATCAATATTTCCGCTAATAGAGTCATTCAAAACATTGCACATCGGAGCACATTATAACTGTATGTGTCTCAAAAGAGGGAGGAGCTTTGACCACTCCCACCAGCTCAATATTTGAGTCACTCCAGAGTCTTCCTGAGGAATTCCACAAGCAGATGATGGGGGAAGCCAAAATCTGTCTGGATTATCACATAACCCTACAGACAGAAAATAATGAATTTAATTAGTTCTATAGTTTGTGTATACATTATATTTGGAGTTTATGATAAGTAAGAGTGAAGTACAGGTGTATGAGTACTCACATCCTGAGAAACAACCTGGGGCTTGATGATATCAAACAGATTTGCTCCCTGTTTGTCCATGAGTGCAGTTAAACCTGGTTCTAGTTCTAAGATAACAAGACAAGAAGAAAAACATTTTGTTCAAAGCAACACACACACATCCCCCAGGTCACAAACTGGTTAACTGAACATTGCTTCAATGTAATTTGTCAATGTATTGTGACGTGGAAAATTCATTAGATTTTTAAAAAAGTAATCAACTGTTGTTGAGGGTAACATTTCAACCACAGGATTATGTCATGGTAATCCATTTTCAACAAGACAAACCTTGATATAAAATGGGTTGAATTTGTACCTTTGAAAAAAACGTCTTCAATGTAATATCCACTACAAGAAAAAAACATCTGGGCAGCACCTCCTACTGGAGAGTTGATCTATCTACAGGTATCCATTTTGGTCTCCCATCCAGGGTTTTAACCAGCCCAGCCCTGCTTAGCTTTGATGTTTGTCACTGACTATTACCAATGTGCTATTGTGAGAATGATTGTTATGAAATCTCCACTTACAGTAATAGATTCACTGTTGCTATTGAAGTCATTCCAACAGATACATTCAACAGAGCAAATTAAATGTAACCATATCTTTTCAGTAATATCATCAATGATTATTTAAGCCTATACACACAACATGGCCAAACGTATGTGGCCACCCCTTCATATTAGTAGATTTGGCTATTTCAGCCACAACCGTTGCTGACAGTTGTATAAAATCGAGCACGCAGTCATGCAATCTCCATAGACAAACATTGGCAGTACAATGGCCCATACTGAAGAGCTCAGTGACTTTCAACATGGCACCGTCAAAGGATGCCACCTTTTCATAAAGTCAGTTCGTCAAATTTCTGCCCTGCTAGAGTTGCCCCGGTCAAATGTAAGCGCTGTTATTATGAAGTGGAAACGTCTAGGAGCAACAACGGCTCAGCTGCAAAGTGGATGCAATACTCGGTTGCAACACTGACTACAGAGTTCCAAATTGCCGCTGGAAGCACCGTCAGCATAAAAACTGTTAGTTGGGAACTTCATGAAATGGGTTTTCATGGCCGAGCAGCCACACACAAGCCTAAGATCACCATGCGCAATGCCGAGCGTCGGCTGGGGTGGTGTAAAGCTCACCACCGTTGGACTCTGGAGCAGTGGAAACGCTTTCACTGGAGTGATGAATCACGCTTCACCATCTGGCAGTCTGACGGATAAATCTGGGTTTGGCAGATGCCAGGAGAACGCTACCTGCCTGAATGCATAGTGCCATCTGTAAAGTTTGGTAGAGGAGGAATAATGGTCTGGGGCTGTTATCCATGGTTTGGGGCGAAGCCCCTTAGTTCTAGTGAAGGGAAATCTTGATGCTACAGCACACAATTACATTCTAGATGATTCTGTGCTTCCAATTTTGTGGCAACAGTTTGGCGAAGGCCCTTTCCTGTTTCAGCATGACAATGCCCCCTGTGCACAAAGTGAGGTCCATACAGAAATGGTTTGTTGATATCGGTGTGGAAGAACTTGACTGGCCTGCACAAGAGCCCTGACCTCGCCCCAGTGAACATCTTTGGGATGAATTGTAACGCCGACTGCAACCCCAGCTCTAATTGAGTTTGAGTTTATTTTTTATTTTTACAGGGACAGTGCACATTAATCAACGTTTCAGTAAAAGTGCCGGTTTTAGCCAGCCGGCTAATTTTCAACCGCAGTCCCTGGGCAGGTTATTAAAAACAATTACAATATAGACAATAGCAACATAGAACAAGCAAGACGTAGCATACAGACAGAGCAACATAAAACAAAAAGCAGCAAGACAAAATTCATAAAAGTAACAGTGTTTCCACACCTCACAAGCTACAGACAACAGACAACATGGAAAGCGGCAACACACAGCTAGGGACCATGTTCACAAATCTGATTGACCTTTAGCCATGTCTTCAAGCATTTTGTGAAAGTGTGATATGTGGTACAGTTACAGTTCCTTGCGAAAGTATTCGGCCCCCTTGAACTTTGCGACCTTTTGCCACATTTCAGGCTTCAAACATAAAGATATAAAACTGTATTTTTTTGTGAAGAATCAACAACAAGTGGGACACAATCATGAAGTGGAACGACATTTATTGGATATTTCAAACTTTTTTAACAAATCAAAAACTGAAAAATTGGGCGTGCAAAATTATTCAGCCCCCTTAAGTTAATACTTTGTAGCGCCACCTTTTGCTGCGATTACAGCTGTAAGTCGCTTGGGGTATGTCTCTATCAGTTTTGCACATCGAGAGACTGACATTTTTTCCCATTCCTCCGTGCAAAACAGCTCGATCTCAGTGAGGTTGGATGGAGAGCATTTGTGAACAGCAGTTTTCAGTTCTTTCCACAGATTCTCGATTGGATTCAGGTCTGGACTTTGACTTGGCCATTCTAACACCTGGATATGGTTATTTTTGAACCATTCCATTGTAGATTTTGCTTTATGTTTTGGATCATTGTCTTGTTGGAAGACAAATCTCCGTCCCAGTCTCAGGTCTTTTGCAGACTCCATCAGGTTTTCTTCCAGAATGGTCCTGTATTTGGCTCCATCCATTTTCCCATCAATTTTAACCATCTTCCCTGTCCCTGCTGAAGAAAAGCAGGCCCAAACCATGATGCTGCCACCACCATGTTTGACAATGGGGATGGTGTGTTCAGCTGTGTTGCTTTTACGCCAAACATAACGTTTTGCATTGTTGCCAAAAAGTTCAATTTTGGTTTCATCTGACCAGAGCACCTTCTTCCACATGTTTGGTGTGTCTCCCAGGTGGCTTGTGGCAAACTTTAAACGACACTTTTTATGGATATCTTTAAGAAATGGCTTTCTTCTTGCCACTCTTCCATAAAGGCCAGATTTGTGCAATATAAGACTGATTGTTGTCCTATGGACAGAGTCTCCCACCTCAGCTGTAGATCTCTGCAGTTCATCCAGAGTGATCATGGGCCTCTTGGCTGCATCTCTGATCAGTCTTCTCCTTGTATGAGCTGAAAGTTTAGAGGGACGGCCAGGTCTTGGTAGATTTGCAGTGGTCTGATACTCCTTCCATTTCAATATTATCGCTTGCACAGTGCTCCTTGGGATGTTTAAAGCTTGGGAAATCTTTTTGTATCCAAATCCGGCTTTAAACTTCTTCACAACAGTATCTCGGACCTGCCTGGTGTGTTCCTTGTTCTTCATGATGCTCTCTGCGCTTTTAACGGACCTCTGAGACTATCACAGTGCAGGTGCATTTATACGGAGACTTGATTACACACAGGTGGATTGTATTTATCATCATTAGTCATTTAGGTCAACATTGGATCATTCAGAGATCCTCACTGAACTTCTGGAGAGAGTTTGCTGCACTGAAAGTAAAGGGGCTGAATAATTTTGCATGCCCAATTTTTCAGTTTTTGATTTGTTAAAAAAGTTTGAAATATCCAATAAATGTCGTTCCACTTCATGATTGTGTCCCACTTGTTGTTGATTCTTCACAAAAAAATACAGTTTTATATCTTTATGTTTGAAGCCTGAAATGTGGCAAAAGGTCGCAAAGTTCAAGGGGGCCGAATACTTTCGCAAGGCACTGTAGATGAGAATCCAACATATAATTTATTAACAACTTAATAGGCTATTTGCCATTTTGCAAAAGTGCTATTGACTTGTTTAGTTGTCAACGCAACCAAATATCAACTTTTTGAAGGAGATGCATCTTCTGCTTGGATAGCTCCATCTGTGCCACTGAGTCTGGCTTTAATTACAGTTTATCTACTAATTAATGATTGATATGTTGTATTCACATCTCCATTTTAACAAAACATTCTAGGACTAAAACCAAAAAACCTAGGACTAAATCAAATCAAATCTAACTTTAAATGCACTAACTTTAAATAGTTAGATTTTTTTTATCCTATTCTTTAACTGATTTTGGGTTCAGATGGAGAAGTGAATCCAACATATTTATTATTAACTTGTAGATTCCATTTGAAATCAACGGAGGCTTGAAACCCTAGGCCTACATGTATTGTCTGTTTATTGTTGAATCCTGGGCTGAATTTAAACAATAGCTGTTGATGACTTCCCAAATGCTACATTACATGGCCAAAATTATGTGGACACCTGCTCGTCAAACATCTCATTCCAAAATCATGGGCATTAATTGGTCTCCCCCATTTGCTGCTATAACAGCTTCCACTCTTTTGGGAAGGTTTTCCACTAGATGTTGGAACATTGCTTCAGGGACTTGCTTCCATTCAGCCACAAGCATTAGTGAGGTCGGGCACTGATGTTGGGCATCACAAAACTGTCCAAGTTCAACTTTTCCCCTGATGCCTTGAGATGGATGAAATCATACCTTGAAGGCAGAACTCAGTGTGTCAGAGTGAGCAATGAGCTGTCGCCCACTCGTAGCTATGATGTGGGCGTGCCCCAAGGGTCAATACTGGGGCCCCTCCTGTTCAGCCTGTACATTAATGATCTGCCTTCTGTCTGTACTGGGTCTGAAGTTCAAATGTATGCAGATGATACAGTGATATATGTGCATGCAAAGAGCAAACAACAAGCTGCACAAGAACTCACTACTGTAATGGTCCAGGTTACAAAGTGGCTCAGTGACTCGTGTTTGCATCTCAATGTGAAAAAAACTGTTTGCATGTTCTTCACAAAGAGGGCAACAGATGCTACTGAGCCAGATGTCTATGTGTCAGGGGAGAAGCTCCAGGTGGTATCCGATTTTAAGTACCTTGGCATCATACTTGATTCCAACCTCTCTTTTAAAAAGCATGTGAAAAAGGTAATTCAAATAACCAAATTCAACCTAGCTAATTTCCGATTTATACGAAATTGTTTGACTACAGAGGTAGCAAAACTGTACTTCAAATCTATGATACTCCCCCACTTAACATACTGCTTGACTAGTTGGGCCCAAGCTTGCTGTACAACATTAAAACCTATTCAGTCTGTCTACAAACAGGCTCTCAAAGTGCTTGATAGGAAGCCCAATAGCCATCATCATTGTCACATCCTTAGAAAGCATGAGCTCTTGAGTTGGGAAAATCTTGTGCAATACACCGACGCATGTCTTGTATTCAAGATCCTTAATGGCCTGGCTCCCCCTCCACTCAATATTTTTGTTAAACAGAAAACCCAGACATATGGCAGCAGATCCACAAGGTCTGCCATGAGAGGTGACTGTATAGTTCCCCTAAGGAAAAGCACCTTTAGAAAATCTGCATTCTCTGTGAGAGCTTCCCATGTCTGGAATACACTGCCATCAGACACACATACAGTGCCTTGCGAAAGTATTCGGCCCCCTTGAACTTTGCGACCTTTTGCCACATTTCAGGCTTCAAACATAAAGATATAAAACTGTATTTTTTTGTGAAGAATCAACAACAAGTGGGACACAATCATGAAGTGGAACGACATTTATTGGATATTTCAAACTTTTTTAACAAATCAAAAACTGAAAAAGTGGGCGTGCAAAATTATTCAGCCCCTTTACTTTCAGTGCAGCAAACTCTCTCCAGAAGTTCAGTGAGGATCTCTGAATGATCCAATGTTGACCTAAATGACTAATGATGATAAATACAATCCACCTGTGTGTAATCAAGTCTCCGTATAAATGCACCTGCACTGTGATAGTCTCAGAGGTCCGTTAAAAGCGCAGAGAGCATCATGAAGAACAAGGAACACACCAGGCAGGTCCGAGATACTGTTGTGAAGAAGTTTAAAGCCGGATTTGGATACAAAAAGATTTCCCAAGCTTTAAACATCCCAAGGAGCACTGTGCAAGCGATAATATTGAAATGGAAGGAGTATCAGACCACTGCAAATCTACCAAGACCTGGCCGTCCCTCTAAACTTTCAGCTCATACAAAGAGAAGACTGATCAGAGATGCAGCCAAGAGGCCCATGATCACTCTGGATGAACTGCAGAGATCTACAGCTGAGGTGGGAGACTCTGTCCATAGGACAACAATCAGTCGTATATTGCACAAATCAGGCCTTTATGGAAGAGTGGCAAGAAGAAAGCCATTTCTTAAAGATATCCATAAAAAGTGTCGTTTAAAGTTTGCCACAAGCCACCTGGGAGACACACCAAACATGTGGAAGAAGGTGCTCTGGTCAGATGAAACCAAAATTGAACTTTTTGGCAACAATGCAAAACGTTATGTTTGGCGTAAAAGCAACACAGCTGAACACACCATCCCCACTGTCAAACATGGTGGTGGCAGCATCATGGTTTGGGCCTGCTTTTCTTCAGCAGGGACAGGGAAGATGGTTAAAATTGATGGGAAGATGGATGGAGCCAAATACAGGACCATTCTGGAAGAAAACCTGATGGAGTCTGCAAAAGACCTGAGACTGGGACGGAGATTTGTCTTCCAACAAGACAATGATCCAAAACATAAAGCAAAATCTACAATGGAATGGTTCAAAAATAAACATATCCAGGTGTTAGAATGGCCAAGTCAAAGTCCAGACCTGAATCCAATCGAGAATCTGTGGAAAGAACTGAAAACTGCTGTTCACAAATGCTCTCCATCCAACCTCACTGAGCTCGAGCTGTTTTGCAAGGAGGAATGGGAAAAAAAATTCAGTCTCTCGATGTGCAAAACTGATAGAGACATACCCCAAGCGACTTACAGCTGTAATCGCAGCAAAAGGTGGCGCTACAAAGTATTAACTTAAGGGGGCTGAATAATTTTGCACGCCCAATTTTTCAGTTTTTGATTTGTTAAAAATGTTTGAAATATCCAATAAATGTCGTTCCACTTCATGATTGTGTCCCACTTGTTGTTGATTCTTCACAAAAAAATACAGTTTTATATCTTTATGTTTGAAGCCTGAAATGTGGCAAAAGGTCGCAAAGTTCAAGGGGGCCGAATACTTTCGCAAGGCACTGTATGTTTGGGTT
>NW_027259601.1:0-27581 GCF_045791955.1 Oncorhynchus clarkii lewisi
AACCAGACACATCTAAACAACAGGCTAACTTACCAAGACAGTAACAACCAGACACATCTAAACAACAGGCTAACTTACCAAGACAGTAACAACCAGACACATCTAAACAACAGGCTAACTTACCAAGACAGTAACAACCAGACACATCTAAACAACAGGCTAACTTACCAAGACAGTAACAACCAGACACATCTAAACAACAGGCTAACTTACCAAGACAGTAACAACCAGACACATCTAAACAACAGGCTAACTTACCAAGACAGTAACAACCAGACACATCTAAACAACAGGCTAACTTACCAAGACAGTAACAACCAGACACATCTAAACAACAGGCTAACTTACCAAGACAGTAACAACCAGACACATCTAAACAACAGGCTAACTTACCAAGACAGTAACAACCAGACACATCTAAACAACAGGCTAACTTACCAAGACAGTAACAACCAGACACATCTAAACAACAGGCTAACTTACCAAGACAGTAACAACCAGACACATCTAAACAACCGGCTAACTTACCAAGACAGTAACAACCAGACACATCTAAACAACAGGCTAACTTACCAAGACAGTAACAACCAGACACATCTAAACAACAGGCTAACTTACCAAGACAGTAACAACCAGACACATCTAAACAACAGGCTAACTTACCAAGACAGTAACAACCAGACACATCTAAACAACAGGCTAACTTACCAAGACAGTAACAACCAGACACATCTAAACAACAGGCTAACTTACCAAGACAGTAACAACCAGACACATCTAAACAACAGGCTAACTTACCAAGACAGTAACAACCAGACACATCTAAACAACAGGCTAACTTACCAAGACAGTAACAACCAGACACATCTAAACAACAGGCTAACTTACCAAGACAGTAACAACCAGACACATCTAAACAACAGGCTAACTTACCAAGACAGTAACAACCAGACACATCTAAACAACAGGCTAACTTACCAAGACAGTAACAACCAGACACATCTAAACAACAGGCTAACTTACCAAGACAGTAACAACCAGACACATCTAAACAACAGGCTAACTTACCAAGACAGTAACAACCAGACACATCTAAACAACAGGCTAACTTACCAAGACAGTAACAACCAGACACATCTAAACAACAGGCTAACTTACCAAGACAGTAACAACCAGACACATCTAAACAACAGGCTAACTTACCAAGACAGTAACAACCAGACACATCTAAACAACAGGCTAACTTACCAAGACAGTAACAACCAGACACATCTAAACAACAGGCTAACTTACCAAGACAGTAACAACCAGACACATCTAAACAACAGTAACAACCAGACACATCTAAACAACTAACTTACCAAGACAGTAACAACCAGACACATCTAAACAACCGGCTAACTTACCAAGACAGTAACAACCAGACACATCTAAAAAACAGGTTAACTTACCAAGACAGTAACAACCAGACACATCTAAACAACCGGCTAACTTAACAAGACAGTAACAACCAGACACATCTAAAAAACAGGTTAACTTACCAAGACAGTAACAACCAGACACATCTAAACAACAGGCTAACTTACCAAGACAGTAACATCTATATGACACATTTAAACAACAAGCAAACTTACCAAGACAGTAACATCTATATGACAGGCTAACTTACTAAGACAGTAACATCTATAGGACAGACTAACTTACCAATACAGTAACATCTATACAACAGGCTAACTTACCAAGACAGTAACATCTATATGACAGGCTAACTTACTAAGACAGTAACATCTATAGGACAGACTAACTTACCAAGGATGGTGAGGAAAAGGACCAAGTTATTCATGATTTTGCTGCATATTCCCCAACACATAGGCTGAGGAGGCTCCACGATGGGCTCCAAATGGCTTTCATGCATTCTGACCTCCACTTGCCTCTGCATTGTGTTGGCGCTAGAGAGAGAGAGAGATAGATAGGAGGTTTATTCATTTACTCCTCCTTGACCCATAATGCCTAGCTGTGTCAACAGGTATTACCATATTTGCTCCAGTGAAAAGGTCACTGATGCAGGACACCATAAGAGTTTGATGTGGCTTCTTGTCCATCTGTAATAATGGCTCGGGAACTGATGGCAAACAGAATGATAATGTATCCATACTATCACAAAGATGTATGAGGGAGAGGAGACAACAAGTGGGTAGAGAGAGAGACATGGGAGATGTGAGTAGATGTATGAGGGAGAGGAGACTGAACGACTGGGTAGAGAGAGAGACATGGGAGATGTGAGTAGATGTATGAGGGAGAGGAGACTGAACGACTGGGTAGAGAGAGAGACATGGGAGATGTGAGTAGATGTATGAGGGAGAGGAGACTGAACGACTGGGTAGAGAGAGAGACATGAGAGATGTGAGTAGATGTATGAGGGGGAGGAGACTGAACGACTGGGTAGAGAGAGAGACATGGGAGATGTGAGTAGATGTATGAGGGAGAGGAGACTGAACGACTGGGTAGAGAGAGAGACATGGGAGATGTGAGTAGATGTATGAGGGAGAGGAGACTGAACGACTGGGTAGAGAGAGAGACATGGGAGATGTGAGTAGATGTATGAGGGAGAGGAGACTGAACGACTGGGTAGAGAGAGAGACATGGGAGATGTGAGTAGATGTATGAGGGAGAGGAGACTGAACGACTGGGTAGAGAGAGAGACATGGGAGATGTGAGTAGATGTATGAGGGAGAGGGGACTGAACGACTGGGTAGAGAGAGAGACATGGGAGATGTGAGTATGTAAATCATTCTAATTATATTTTTCCAAATCATTTGTATATTGTCAAAAACAATTATCTGTACTCTTATTTGTTGTATTATTTTGGGAGGGTGACCCCATTTCCCCGGTGACCCCATTTCCCCGACTTTGAATACTACTGGCGTAGCCCCTCGTATTTGTGAAAAGGCTCCACTTGAAACAAATAGTTATTTTTAGACGGTTCACCTATTGGGACAATTCAAGGTGTGACACCTTATTTTCTAAGAGTGTACCTTGGGGCTTGCTACCTGATATCTTGGTTTCAAAGCACACCAGTTATTTATTTAATTTTTTTACTTAACTAGGCAAGTCAGTTAAGAAGAATTTCTTATTTACAATGACGGCCTACCCCGGCCAAACTCGGACGATGCAGGGCTAATTGGGCGCCGCCCTATGGGATTCCACCTCGTATTGGTGAAAGGGTTCACGGCCGGATATGATGCAGCCTGGATTTGAACCAGGGACTGTAGTGACTCCTCTTGCACTGAGATGCAGTACCTTAGACCATTGCAACACTCAGAAGCCCACCATGACTTGTGTGTTAGTACAGTATGTGTGTGTGTCCAGTGTCTGTCCACAGCAACTGACTTAAACTTAACGTCTGTTATCTCTGCCCTCTGATCTGGGCCAGTCTGAGGATGCAGTGGTTTTCCAGTGAATGGAGCTTCTTCGTAATCTCATTCCTCTGAGATGGGAGTCTTCACTTCCAGGTCATGCCCCCATCTCACACTCCTCACACTCCTCCCTCTATCTCTCTACCTAATCGCCTCATCACGTCACCACAGCAACAAGTCTCCCAGCTTTGTTGTGGTCTGGCTTATTAAAAGCTCTTCAACTTAAAGTTCCCCGACCGTCCCTACTCCTAGCATCATTTAAATCACATCTCTCGGGGTGTATAACCTTGTGTGCTGTTGCGTAACTTTGTCCCCTCCGCGAACATCCGTGTGTTGTCACCGTGTCCCGTATTGTTTCATATTTACAATAACACTCACTGTCAATACCGTCCATTTCCTGAGAGGGAGCTTTCTGCTGTGTCCCGCTGCTACACTGTTACACTGTCCTAAAAATGAACAGCCCTGTACTCACTGGCAAAATATTTCTCGGATTGAGAGGAAAATGGAGGTTTGGCGAAATTCCCTGTTTCTAAAACTATATTGAGTGAATTTGTAACTGGAGTAACTGCTTGTATTGCATACTGTTTACATCCACAGAACCAAAGACGTGACGGCGAGGCAGTTAATAGGTTGTGACTGGCAAATCAATCAGAGGCTGTCTGACACACAGTGCCCGGACATAAGCCTGTTAAGGCCGACAAAATTAGCCTGTCAAGCACACCAGTGGTTTAGTTGCATAACCTCTCAGGGGTGACCCAGGAACTGTCAAGGTGTGCCAAGCTGCGATTAGACCGTCTTGAGCAAGGGATTACTGTTTGATTCACAGATTCAGAAATACAGATTCACAATACATACAAATGAAATCACATATTTAAAAAACACAATTATTCACACAGCTCTTTGGCAAGAAATGGTCCCCTCACCAAGAGTCATCCATACAGCCTATCTGCTCTATGGTGCATCAGTACCAAAAGCTTTTACGTTCAAAGCCTAAACAATATATCGCTACAGTCAACTGAAGCCTGACTGTAGCAATTGTAAAGCACTTGAATCAGGATCCAGGGCACATACGATTTGCTAATGTCATTATGTGTCTCATTAGATAGGGTACATCTCATGAGCTGGATGGTTCTCAAGGCCACCTGGCTGGGCTGGTGCAGATGAGGTCAAATGGGAGAGTGTCTCAGCTCTCTCACCAGAAAGGGATGACCTCTGATTACCAAAGGTCAAATGACAATACATGAAGAATGATCAGACAAGTCACAGACGCCGGAGCATTTTCCCTTTTTGCGTCAGGGGACAACAACAATACTGCAGCATAATACTGTGATGAGGAAATTCTACTCAACAATACTGTTGCATAATACTGTGATGAGGAAATTCTACTCAACAATACTGTTGCATAATACTGTGATGAGGAAATTCTACTCAACAATACTGTTGCATAATACTGTGATGAGGAAATTCTACTCAACAATACTGTTGCATAATACTGTGATGAGGAAATTCTACTCAACAATACTGTTGCATAATACTGTGATGAGGAAATTCTACTCAACAATACCGCAGCGTAATACTGTGATGAGGAAATTCTACTCAACAATACTGTTGCATGATACTGTGAGATGCAAACTTTCAATCAGGCCTTCAAAAATCCATGACAGCAACTGCCTCTAAAATAAATACAGCACGGTAACAGTAGAATGTGGAAAATGTTTCAAACCTTTCATATTCAATTAAAACCCTTTACATTTAGCTTACCTGTAGTTGTTGTCTGGAATTTGGAATGGAAAGGTGGCGTACTAAAGAGTCACTACTCAGTCAGCCATGGGCTGCAAGGATAGAGTCAAAGAAAGGAAGGGAAATTCACGGTCTATCCATCTCGGAGATTCAGTGAAGATCCACAAACGTATGAAGGTCCCCCCTTGCCCCTTAAATAAGGGAATGTAGAAATCTGGAGGCTATGCGGGAGTAGATCTCAAGAAGAAAGCCAGCAGCACCTTCTCAGCATCCAATCGAAATACAGTGAGTTAATCAGCAATGCCCATGGAAGACTGAGAATGGCATCCGCAGTCCCTGAAGTCGACTCATCCAAGCATGTGTGTAGACCTGAAGTGACCGACCTGCAGGCTGGACTGTGGGCTCCACGTTCAGCTTCATTGTAAGCAGCGAGTGAAATCCTTGGTGCCCTCCTCTTTCTCCTTCTCTACCTGTCTAATCCGTCCTTAAAGCATGCGCTGTAATGCTTTTCCCTCGGATGTGAGGCGGGATAAAGACGCACGAGATTCTCAAAACAATCAAAGCAGGCCTGCAAGCCAAGTGCTCAAGAAAAGGAACACTTGGCTGTTGCATTGAAGAGACATGTGCGTTGTATAGCCAACCCAGATGTAAACAAAGAGGAGAGGGAAGTTGGAGTAGTAATGAATCAGACAAGATGGGCTCCTTCAACTCACCACTGCATTGGTTGACATGACTGACCAGTGGCTCAATGCTATGGATAATGGCAGGTTTGTAGGTGTACTATTTTTAGATTTCAGTGCAGTATTTGATTTAGTGGATCATGAAATTATTTTGACAAAATTAATGCATTATGGTTTTAAGGAGGTAGCATTGAATTGGGTACAGTCATATCTAACTGACAGGGAACAGTCTACCTATATCAATGGTTCATTTTCTTCCCCTAATGTGTTAAACTGTGGAATACCGCAGGGCAGCTGCCTTGGGCCACTTCTCTACTTAATATACACCAACGACCTTCCCTATGCCGTGGTTGAAACTCAAGCTACTATATTTGCAGATGATACTACAATTTATGCAGCAAGACAATCGGTTCAACAGGTACAGCAAGCTTTGCAAGGAGATTTGCAGATTATCAGGAAATGGGTTTGCCAAAACAAACTTGCTTTAAGCACCAAGAAAACCAAAGTTATGTTGGTCTGTTCAACTAGGAAAAGGCCAAAACAGCATGGGATACAATTAAGTATGGGAGGAGTACAAATTGAAGAAGTGGCAGAAACCAAACTACTGGGAGTGCAGCTAGACAACTGCTTATCATGGTCGTCTCAAATAACTAATCTATGTAAAAAAAAATATTAAAACAGCATGCATAATCAGAAGGATAGCTAAATATTTACCAGGAAAAATCCTTCAGCAAATAACACAGGCATTGGTTGAGAGTCAAGTGAACTATTGTTCGGTGGTCTGGGGAAATGCATCATCTAGTGAAGTTAGGAGGCTGCAGAATGCACAGAATAAAGCAGCAAGGATTGTTTTAAGGCGGAGATATGGTTCTTCTGCGCAGTGTTCTTGGTTGGTCATCAATCGACAAGATAATTGAAAAAAAAACATGCTTATCTTATTTTATAATATACATCATTTAAAACGGCCAAGTTCTATTCACAATGGTATTCAGTTGGTAAGAGACAGACATTCAGTAAATACTAGGAATAGATTGTCCACCGTCTATGCGTTATCCAGACAGAAAAAAGAAATGGGCAAAATAACATTTTGATTTAGAGCAATAAAGAAATGCAATAAATTAACTGAGCAAACTAGAAACCTTTCAATATATAAGTTTAAACATTATTTAAAAACAATTTAAATATAGTATATAGAAATGTTGTGGGACTATAGTAGATGAAGAATCAATATTTTTTTAGATTGAGTATTTATTGGGTCATTATGCTAGTGTATTATGTCTGTTTGTAATAGTGTGTTATATGTGAAAGTGTGTTTGTATTATAAATTGTATTTTAATGTTAAGGACTCTTGGAAGATTAGTCCAAATGGGGACTAAAAGAGATCCTAATAAAATAAAATCAAACTCACACTTTTTTTTTTTTTTTGTTTTTTTTTTTTTGAATTTGACCCCTTTTTCTCCCCAATTTCGTGGTATCCAATTGTTGTAGTAGCTACTATCTTGCCTCATCGCTACAACTCCCGTATGGGCTCGGGAGAGACGAAGGTTGAAAGTCATGCGTCCTCCGATACACAACCAACCAAGCCGCTGCTTCTTTAACACAGCGCACATCCAACCCGGAAGCCAGCCGCACCAATGCGCCGGAGGAAACACCGTGCACCTGGCCACCTTGGCTAGCGTACACTGCGCCCAGCCCGCCACAGGAGTCGCTGGTGCGCGATGAGACAAGAACACCCCTACCGACCAAGCCCTCCCTAACCCGGGCGACGCTAGGCCAATTGTGCGTCGCCCCACGGACCTCCCGGTCGCGGCCGGTTACGACAGAGCCTGGGCGCGATCAAACTCACACTTTTAGAAAAAAGGATCTAGAACAATAAAGGGTTCCTCTGCTTGTCATTGCAGTTTAGAAGAACCCTCATTCCAGGTAGAACATTTTCTCCATAAAAATAAGCCTTTTAGAACCTTTTCTTAGAGAAGGATGAAAAAGGTTCCAAATAGAATCCTTGTCCTTGTTAAACCAAGGCCAATGTCCTCACCCCCGGTGAAAGGTGACAGAGCTAGATCAATGTTTGTCAGACCATGAGACGTCCTGAAAATCGGTCTTCTCACAAAATTGTCTGTAGCGTCCAAACAGTTTAGGCTACACAATAATATGAGGTGAGACACTCACAAACATGTACGGTGCTTTCAGAAAAGTACTCAGACCCCTTCACATTTTCCACATTTTGTTACATTACATCCTTATTCTAAAATGGATTGAATAATCTACACACAATACCCCATAATGACAAAGCAAAAACAGGTTATTAGAATTTATTTTGTCCCAAAGCCACTACTGGGTTGTCTTGGCTGTGTGCTTAGGGTCGTTGTCCAATTGAAAGATGAACCTTCGCCCTAGTCTGGGGTCCTGCGCAGGTTTTTATGAAGGATCTCTCTGTACTTTTCTCAGTTAATTTTTCCCTTGATCCTGACTAGTCTCCCAGTCCCTGCCACTGAAAAACATCCCCACAGCATGCTGCCACCATCATGGTTCACTGTAGGGATGGTGCCAGGTTTCCTCCAGACATGAAGCTTGGCAATCTGGCCAAAGAGTTGAATTTTGGTTTCATCAGACCAGAAAATCTTGATTCTCATGGTATGAGGGTCCTTTAGGTGCCTTTTGGCAAACTCCAAGCTGGCTGTCATGTGCCTTTTACTGAGGAATGGCTTCCGTCTGGCCACTCTACCATAAAGGCCTTATTGGTAGAGTGCTGCAGAGATGGTTGTCCCATCGGGTTCTTGGTCACCTCCCTGACCAAAGCCCTTCTCCTCCGATTGCTCAGCTTGGCTGGGCGTCCAGCTCTAGGAAGAGTCTTGGTGGTTCCAAACTTCTTCCATTTAAGAATGATGGAGGCCACTGTGTTCTTGGGAACCTTCAATGCTGCAGAAATGTTTTTGGTACCCTTCCCCAGGTCTGTGCCTCGACACAATCCCGTCTCTGAGCTCTACGGACAATTCCTTCGACCTCATGGCTTGTTTTTTGCTCTGACATGCACTGTCAACTGTAGAATCTTATATAGACAGGTGTGTGCCTTTCCAAATCATGTCCAATCAATTGAATTTGACCAAAGGTGGGCTCCAATCAAGTTGCAGAAACATCTCAAGGGTGATGAATGGAAACAGGATGCACCTGAACTCAATTTCGAGTCTTATAGCAAAGTCTTATACTTATGTAAATAAGGTATTTCTGTTTTTTATTTTTAATACATTTGCAACATTTTCTAAAAACCTGTTTTTGCTTTGTCAATATGAGGTATTGTGTGTAGATTAAAAAAAATGGAATGCATTTTAGAATAAGGCTGTGACGTAACAACAGGTAGAAAAACATGTGGAAAAACATTGGTTATTTTGCTCTAGGACACCCACAGGCCTCACAAGACTTATCTGAAGGTCCCCCGACACCAGTTGAAAAATGAATGGAGGTATATACGTTTAGTGCCAAAAATAATGCGTTAAGTACCCATGAAAAATATGTATATGTTTCCTGATCTTTCATATATCTCTCAGATATAGGACAGACACTTTAGAACAAACTTCCTTTAGATTTTTTGGGACTATCTGTTTTTCCGTGTAGTGAATCTGTTATTCAATGTGTTTGTATGGGCTAATAATTTTTGTTTTTTTATGCTTCAAAGCGTCTTAAAATTCAAAATCAAATAGCAAAATGATCCTTGGTATGACCTCCTTAAACAATTTAATGTATATTAGTAGAACCACCCCCCTCCCCCGCTTAGACAGGGCTTAGACTCTTATGAGTTAAGCATCCTAAATATTTAATGTAGATTAGTAGAACCCCCCCTCCCCTTAGACAGGGCTTAGACTCTTATGAGTTAAGCATCCTAAATATTTAATGTAGATTAGTAGAACCCCCCCCCCTCCCCCGCTTAGACAGGGCTTAGACTCTTATGAGTTAAGCATCCTAAATATTTAATGTAGATTAGTAGAACCCCCCCTCCCCCGCTTAGACAGGGCTTAGACTGTTATGAGTTAAGCATCCTAAATATTTAATGTATATTAGTAGAACCCCCCCCCCCCTCCCCCCCTTAGACAGGGCTTAGACTCTTATGAGTTAAGCATCCTAAATATTTAATGTAGATTAGTAGAACCCCCCCCCTCCCCCCTTAGACAGGGCTTAGACTGTTATGAGTTAAGCATCCTAAATATTTAATGTAGATTAGTAGAACCCCCCCCCCTCCCCCCCTTAGACAGGGCTTAGACTCTTATGAGTTAAGCATCCTAAATATTTAATGTAGATTAGTAGAACCCCCCCCCCTCCCCCGCTTAGACAGGGCTTAGACTCTTATGAGTTAAGCATCCTAAATATTTAATGTAGATTAGTAGAACCCCCCCCCTCCCCCGCTTAGACAGGGCTTAGACTCTTATGAGTTAAGCATCCTAAATATTTAATGTAGATTAGTAGAACCCCCCCCCCTCCCCCGCTTAGACAGGGCTTAGACTCTTATGAGTTAAGCATCCTAAATATTTAATGTAGATTAGTAGAACCCCCCCCCCCCTCCCCCCCTTAGACAGGGCTTAGACTCTTATGAGTTAAGCATCCTAAATATTTAATGTAGATTAGTAGAACCCCCCCCCTCCCCCGCTTAGACAGGGCTTAGACTCTTATGAGTTAAGCATCCTAAATATTTAATGTAGATTAGTAGAACCCCCCCCCTCCCCCGCTTAGACAGGGCTTAGACTCTTATGAGTTAAGCATCCTAAATATTTAATGTAGATTAGTAGAACCCCCCCCTCCCCCCCTTAGACAGGGCTTAGACTCTTATGAGTTAAGCATCCTAAATATTTAATGTAGATTAGTAGAACCCCTCCCCATCCCCCCCTTAGACAGGGCTTAGACTGTTATGAGTTAAGCATCCTAAATATTTAATGTAGATTAGTAGAAGGGCCAGGGCCCAGGGCTTAGACAGGGTTTAGACAGGGCTTAGACAGGGCTTAGACAGGGCTTAGACAGGGCTTAGACAGGGCTTAGACAGGGCTTAGACAGGGCTTAGACAGGGCTTAGACAGGGCTTAGACAGGGCTTAGACAGGGCTTAGACAGGGCTTAGACTCTTATGCGTTAAGCATGTACTATTTTTGGTAGTCCATTTAAAATGATTGCTGTAGATTGTGAGCTATTCTTTTTCCTATTATTTGGTTTTTCCCCACTTTAATTTGATTTCCTGAGATTTCAGCGTAATCTGAAAATAATTTTTAGCTAAGGGGGCATTGAGTGTTCAATATTGGTCAGGTATATAAGTAGATAATCTACAAATACGTTTAGTTTATATTCATGTTTACCAATACTGATTGATACCTGTTACATTTGGGTCCTGTCTAATTCTTTCTACAAGTGGTTCAATTGCCTGTGCTAACAGGAGGGTGAGATGGGACATCCCTGTTTTGTGCCCCTTTCTAAAACAATCAGATAATGTATTATTTGTGTATACTTTTGCTTTAGGACATTTATAAAATGGTTTTATTAAATGTATTATTTCAGCTCAAAAGTTGAGGGCTTCCAAAGTTTTCAATAGGAAAAGCCATTCAAGATGGTTGAAAGCGTTTCGGCATCAACAGCCATTATTGATGAATCTAAGTGTCTATTTTTAATAAGCCCTGTTTGATGGACATGTATCACGTCTGATAAGACTTTTGCCATTCTATTGCTTATAAGTGTTGTTGTTATTTTATAGTCACAATTTATTACATGTATGGGTAATCAGCAGGGGACTCTCCAGATGTTCCTGGTTTTAATATAACTGAAATTACTGTTTGATACATGGAACTAGGAAGTTCTGAATTGAGTGACATGTGTGTTGTCATTTGTGTAAATAGTGGGGCTACTTTGTCCCAAAATGTAGAATAGAATTCCATTGGAAAGCCATCCATTTCTGGTGCCTTTCTCCTTTGAATGTTTTAACAGTATCTAATATTTATTATTGGGTAATCTCTGTTTTTAGTGACTATTTATTTGTGTTTTGGTAATTGCTTCAGACTTGATGAGTCTAAGAAGGATATGCGATCCGTCCAATTGTTGTTTGATTCCGATTTATAAAAATGTTCATAGAAGCTTTTAAAATTGTCATTAATCGCATTGTTTATTTTTAATTACCACTTTTGTATCTGTATCTTTTAAAAGTATAACTGGTTTAGCATGTATTTGTTTTGTGAGAGCTGTGAGATGTTTAGCAGATTTATTTGCCATTTAGTAGTTTACTTGATTTAAATTGTACCTGTAGTTTTGGGCTCTCTTCAAAAGTTAAAGATTGTATTTGTGCTTAAGTTTTGAAATTGTATTATCTTCTTTACCTTGTAAAGATTTATTTATGTTTTTTTCCTAAAATAGTGCAGAGTATGAGATTACCATTCCCCTAATGTACGCCTTAAAAGGCACGCCAAATTATATCAGGGGTCAGCTCCTCTCTGTCACCAACATCCAATGTATCACATTTTACAGGCCTCTTTCCATTTGCTATCTACATTAGCCATATTGGATTGGAACACACATCACAAAAAGAAGTCTCACTGATATCGATCTTTGGGTCGTCCAATGAGGGGATAAAAGATTTCCAAAGGAAAGATGTCATTGTGGTAGTTCATGACTTGAGATGTGAGCAACACTCACGCAGTTGTTCCAGAGAGTTCAGCATCATACAGATGTGGGATCTTAATTTGAATTTGAAAATAATCCTGCAGCAAAAGGAAATGTGAATTATTATGTGGATTGTAATTAATGGAAATTTTTATATTTTTTTAATATTTGTATATTCTCACTTGATTCACAAGTGAGAATCAAGTCAGAGATTTTTAAGTGCAAATTACAAACGTTTTAAGCCTCAAATACACTAGAAGTTGAACTTTACCTGCATTACAGGAAAGTTCTCATGCAACAGGGTGATCCAATTAAAATCCTACAGCTGTACTTTAGTGCGTATTATTACAAATCATCTCTAGAATTCAGCTACGTATGACTACTTCCTGTGTGTGTTACATTTTCCTTGGTGGTGGTCTGGTTTGTTGCAGTAAGTGATCTCTGATCTTCATTGGTATGGAGTTAACCATCTCTGAGCCGTGTTCCCACTGGGCACAGACGTCACTTCGACGTCTAGTTTTGATTTACATTTGATAGAATTGTCACATTACGTGAATTCAACGTGAATTCCCCAAAACATTTTACCATGTAATTTGGATTTTGCTTAAAAGTTGTGTTGAAAAAAAAGGCTAACATTCCAACATCCCTTTACATTGATGAATTTTTGCAAATCTGATCAGTTTTCCACATTGATTCAACATCATCACCTCAATTGTTATTGTTGGAATGACGTTGATTCAACCAGTTTGTGTTCAGTAGGTTAGTCCACATGAAGGGAGGGAGAAGATGGCAACGCGTCTGTTTCTAGCTCATGCATCCCAACGCGGGACTCCACCCCCTTAGGTACACATTCCTCACGCAGCTCCATCTGACCACACGAACCATGATGAGAGGACATGGTGTCTATAAATAACTAATCTGTCCTGAGCTCTCCTAATCTACCACAAATACACACACAGGGACATACACACATGCGCAAATGTACACACTCATGACACAACAGATATACCATGATATGAGTTAACTTACCACTTCCTAACAATATATCTATCTAGTCTTCTCTTTTCTTAAAACTCACTAAGAATAGACAATCTTACAATCCAATAATTAAATCATGTCAATACCATGCTAGTAGAACAATACAATTCCCAGCATGCATCTGTTTCTCTAATATCGTGTACATTGATCATTTCATACACACATTGTCCTGGACACCTTATGGTGGTGAATTGGCTCAAATTGAAACCACAATCTTTGCAACTCCTTTTCCTGAATGATAATCTGTGCCGGGTTCCTGCATCCAGGTGTTAAGACATCATATTTTCCCTACCATTGATATCTTAGCAGAGTTGAAAATAACATAGCAATTAGTTGGACATATCAGTTCAGCAATCTTTACACAACAAGTTGTCTTTGCTGTTCCATCGTAATAAAATAATTGTACTAATTTCAATGTAATCTTGGAACCCTGAACCAAATCTGTGCGCTAGCTAGCTAGTTAACTTTATTTGCTACTTCTAAACAGCAGATTCAGCCTCCCTTCACTGCAAACCACCCATCTGTCTAGAGAGACTAGACATTCATCCACACAATTATGATTCATCAAAAATAACTAAAAATAATTATAATCACATAAATCTTCCCATATCTCTGATTCAGCAAGGTATGCTGGCATAATGTAAAAATGTATGTTTATGTCTGTCGCTATTGGGGCTCCTTCCCAACTTGAACTCATTTACAACTCATGTGAAGCTTCCTGAATAATTTGGACACCAGCTGAATAAGGCAAAAGGCCCACTGAATTATAATTTCATCCTCTTTGAACATCTGGTTAATTGAAACAGACTACCTTAAAAATGGCAGAATGTACTGACAATCAAGAATTCCCTACCATATCAATAATGTTATAACAAAGGGGAAGCCTTTTTTCCTGTATCTTTGCTAATTTATGCTCAAAGATGAGTGTGCATTTCTGAGCAATCACAGCCATACCATGGGAAACCACAGGAAACAAGCACAAGCATTTCGCTACACCCACAATAACATCTGCTAAACACGTGTATGTGACCAATACATTTTAAGTTGGAAACTGTACGTTAGCATCACCACTAGCATATGCTACTGCTGGTTGGCATTGGAGCTAGTCTGAGCAAGCTGCGAAGCTAAGGTTTAAAAAGGCTTCTGAAGTTTGTAATTTCCACTTAGAAATGTCAGTCTTGATTTACCCAGACAAAAAATGCCTCAACGCCTACATAAATGCCCATTCATTATAATCATCATAATAATTTACATTTCCTGTGGCTGCAGGATTATTTTCCTGCTGTAACACACTGGCTCAAGATCCTGCATCTGTGCTAACTAGCCTCTGTTACAGGGAAACTATGGTAGCTACTAGCCTAATAGATTGCTCCACTAGTTAGCTACTTTGGTGTGAGGCTTAGTGTGAAGTGTGGTTGGTAATCAGTATTTGAACTCGTTTGCAAAATGTTGTTTTTTTGTTTCAAGAATAAAACTACTTCAAGAGCAAAACCTTGTCTCACAGTAACTTCAAAATGAATTGATGAATCATCTTAACTGTATCCATGTTCTTCTGCACTAATGTCTCCTTTACTGTAGGAGCCAGATTAAAGTGTTCCCTAAACCAGAGCCCCTTCCTCCCAACCTGCTCAACCCACCATCCACTTCACTCCTTCTACATCAATGCATCAATAAAACACATATCCATCAATAGTTCTGTAACGGCAATGACAAACAAATGAGTTGCAATGATCACAATTGTATGTTATTATTGTTGTTACTACTTTTAGCTACTATTATCATTATCATAAGTCACAGCTGTAGTAGTAGTAGTAGTAGTAGTAGTAGTAGTAGTAGTATTAGTATTAGTATTAGTAGTAGTAGTAGTGGTGGTAGTGGTAGTAGTAGTAGTAGTAGTGGTAGTAGTGGTAGAAGTAGTATTAGAAGTAGTAGTAGTAGTATTGGAAGTAGTAGTAGAACTTTTATTATTATTACTATTAGTAGTACTAGTGGTAGTGGTAGCATTATTATTATTATTATTAGTAGTAGTAGTGGTAGTAGTAGTAGTAGTGGTAGAATAAGTATTAGTAGAAGTAGTATTAGTAGTAGAAGTAGTAGTATTAGTAGTGATAGTAGTAGTAGTAGCAATAGTAGTGGTGGAAGTATTAGTAGTAGTGGTAGAAGTAGTAGTAGCGCTGGTGGTAGTAGTAGTAGTTTTAGTAGTAGTAGTGGAAGTATTATTACTAGTAGTAGTAGTAGAAGTAGTATTAGAATAATAATAATTATTATTAGTAGTAGTGGTAGTAGTAGCAGAAGTAGTATGATTAGAAGTAGTAGTATTAGTATTAGTATAAGTAGTAGTAGTAGTAGTATTAGTGGTAGTAGTAGAAATAGTATTAGTAGTAGTGGTTGTAGTATTATTATTATTATTACTATTGTTATTAGTAGTATTACCAATAGTAGTAGAAGTAGTAATATTTTTTATTTATCCGTTATTTTACCAGGTAAGTTGACTGAGAACACGTTCTCATTTGCAGCAACAACCTGGGGAATAGTTACAGGGGAGAGGAGGGGGATGATTGAGCCAATTGTAAACTGGGGATGGGCCAGATTGGGAATTTAGCCAGGACACCGGGGTTAACACCCCTACTCTTACAATAAGTGCCATGGGGTCTTTAATGACCTCAGAGAGTCAGGACACCCGTTTAACGTCCCATCCGAAAGACGGCACCCTACACAGGGCAATGTCCCCAATCACTGCCCTGGGAAATTGGGATATTTTTAGACCAGAGGAAAGAGTGCCTCCTACTAGCCCTCCAACACCACTTCCAGCAGCATCTGGTCTCCCATCCAGGGACTGACAAGGACAAACCCTGCTTGTGGAAGTATTAGTGGTAGTGATGGTGGTAGTAGTAGTGGTAGTGGTAGTATTTGTAGCAGTGGTAGTAGTAGTGGTTGTGGTAGTATTAGTAGTAGTGGTAGTAGTAGTAGTGGTAGTAGTACTGGTAGTGGTGGTAGTGGTAGTAGTAGTAGTATTGTTATTGTTAGTAGTAGTAGTAGTAGTGGTAGTAGTAGTATAAGTATTATTATTATTATTATTGTTAGTAGTAGTAGTAGTAGTGGTAGAAAGTAGTAGTAGTAGTAGTAGTAGTAGTAGTAGTAGTAGTGGTAGAAGTAGTATTAGTCTAAATATTAGTCTAAATAGTAGTAGTAGTAGTAGTGGTGGTAGTAGTAGTAGTAGTGGTAGTAGCGGTAGAAGTAGTATTAGCAGCAGTAGTAGTAGTAGTAGTAGTATTAGAAGTATTAGAAGTATTATTATTATTATAGTAGTAGTAGTGGTAGTAGTAGTAGTAGTAGTAGTGGTAGTAGTAGTAGTAGTAGTAGTAGTAGTGGTAGAAGTAGTATTAGTAGAAGTAGTAGTATTATTAGTATTATTAGTAGTAGTAGAAGTATTATTAGTATTATTAGTAGTAGTAGTAGTAGTAGTGGTAGTAGTAGTAGTAGTAGTAGCATAAGTATTATTATTATTATTAGTAGTGGTAGTAGTGGTAGAAGTAGTATTAGTAGAAGTAGTAGTATTAGTATTAGTAGTAGTAGTAGTAATAGTAGTAATAGTAGTGATGGTAGTAGTAGTAGTAGTAGAAATAGTATTACTATTAGTAGTAGTAGTAGTAGTAGTGGAGGTGGTAGTAGAAGTAGTATTAGTAGAATAAGTATTATTAGTATTAGTAGAGGTGGTAGTAGTAGTAGTAGAAGTAGTAATTGTAGTAGTTGTAGTTGTAGTAGTAGAAATATAAATAGTATTACTATTAGTAGTAGTAGTAATGGTGGTAGTAATGGTGGTAGTAGTAGTAGTGGTAGTAGTAGTATTAGAAGTAGTAATTGTAGTAGTAGTAGTAGTAGTAGTAGTACTAGTAGTGATGGTAGTAGTAGTAGTAGTAGTAGAAATAGTATTGCTAGTAGTAGTAGTAGTAGTAGTGGTGGTGGTGGTAGTGGTAGAAGTAGTATTAGTAGAAGAAGTAGTATTATTATTAGTAGAGGTGGTAGTAGTAGTAGTAGAAGTAGTAATTGTTGTAGTTGTAGTTGTAGTAGTAGTATAAATAGTATTACTAGTAGTAGTAGTAGTAATGGTGGTAGTAGTAGTAGTAGTAGTACTAGCAGAAGTATTATTACTAGTAGTAATAGTAGAAGTAGTATTAGTAGAAGTAGTGGTGGTAGTAGTAATGGTAGTAGTACTGGTAGTGGTGGTGGTGGTAGTGGTGGTGGTAGCAGTAGTGGTGGTGGTAGTATTAGTAGTTGTGGTGTTGGTAGTAGTAGTAGTGGTAGTAGTAGTGGTAGTGGTAGTATTAGTAGTAGTGGTGGTGGTAGTTGTAGTGGTAATGGTAGTATTGGCAGTGGTAGTAGTGATATTGGCAGTGGTAGTAGTGGTTGGGGTGGTAGTGGTGGTATTAGTAGTAGTGGTTGTAGTAGTGGTAGTAGTACTGGTAGTGGTGGTGGTGGTGGTGGTGGTAGTGGTAGTATTAGTAGTAGTGGTAGTAGTGGTAGTGGTGGTGGTGGTGGTAGTATTTGTAGCGGTTGTGGTAGTGGTAAAAATAAAAGCTATGCATGAAGCCTCTTTAGTCATAAGAGTCCCACCTAGTCGACAGCTATTTAGTACACCTCATGAGCTGTCCGAATCACTTAAGAGTTACCAGCAAGTGTCTTGATCATAGAAAAATGCAGCAAGTCAGTGGTTCCTGCCCCACATGCAACTGCTCTGGAGTTGTTAAAATAATGTTTTGATATTTCTATATGATCAACCCATAAATGATCTGGACCTACATTAAACAGAATCTATCAATAATCTAGACCTACATGAAACAGTATCTATAAATAATCTAGACCTACATGAAACAGTACCTATAAATAATCTAGAACTACATGTAACAGCATCTATCAATAATCTAGACCTACATGAAACAGTATCTATAAATAATCTAGACCTACATGAAACAGTACCTATAAATAATCTAGAACTACATGTAACAGCATCTATAAATAATCTAGACATGAAACTACATGAAACAGTATCTATAAATAATCTAGACCTACATGAAACAGTATCTATAAATAATCTAGACCTACATGTAACAGTACATGCAACAGTATCTAGAACATGTAATCTATAAATAATCTAGACCTACATGTAACAGTATCTATTTTAACATAATCCTAAAACCTACTCTGAGGTGGGAGTTTTATAGTCTTAAAAAGGGTTTAACAGGATTCCAAGGACCTTTTGTGAGATGCTTTGTAGATACTGTTCCAGGTATTGAAACTTTCACTCCGACATTGGCCATGAATTCTCTGAAATTGAAATCCTCTCAAATCTGTGTTCAATGATGCAAGTGAGTAGTTTCATTCAAGTGCAGCATCAGGTCTTTCCCCACAGTTTCTACTCTTACTATTCTGTTAGTACAGGAAAGCCTTGCACCTCCCTCTATCCTGCTCAGACAAACACACAGACAAACCCTTCAGGTGTTAGTATGCAGGTGTGTATGTGTGATAGAATGGGGGGAGGGAGGTTGTACTCCAAGCTAAGAAGCAATGGATAACCAGGCTTCCATCCCCATCACATTTACAGACAACCTGGATCCTCCAAGTGAACGTCTAGATTCGATCACCTGACATCCCATTATTCTCTGTTAAAGATACACTTAGTTGTCATTATAACGAGAGCGTTACTTAACCGCGAGGCCACTAAACTGGTATGGTGTCTTCTTGAGTATCACAATTCAATCACAATTGTTCATTAGTGTAACTGCCTTCTCCACTTGAACAGGATGTTGTATAGTTACGATGCGAGTCATTGATTTAGAGAACAGTAACAGAAGCTGGATGCCATTCCAACCACTTCTCAAATACATTCCGTTTTATGGCCAACCATCATTTGGGTTCCACACTAACCGTGGTAGTGACTGTTGCTATGGTAGCATGCATGGGAAGAATCTCAATTGCTATTCCTTGACTCCTCGCGTCCTCTCTCTTCGCCTCCTTCTCAAAACGCCTCTGACCTTCTCCTCCAACGGTTCTTGAGAAGGAGGCGAGGAGAGAGGACGCGAGGAGTCAAGGAAATCCAACTGAGAATCTGCCATTGTGTAATTCCATTGGCTCTAAGGGTGTCGTCTTGTTCTGAGGAGCTGGGGGAAAGCTGAGGTGTCTGTCTGTCTGACAAACAGAGGATAAGGACGACAAATCCTCTAAGTGATTCTCAATGACTGACAGCACATGTTTGACTGTCTACAATGAGGCTCACACACGCCAACACAGACACGCAGGTACACACAACACACAATCACCTTCGCAGTCATTTTAATGTACACAGTACAGTATAGTACAGTACAGTATAGTACAGTACAGTACAGTACAGCATAGTATAGTGCGTAGACCTACTGTACTGTACATAGGGAGTGACATACGGACAGACAAAACAGAACAGTACAGTACATGCATACAACTATACATACAACTATGCATACAACTATACATACAACTATACATACAACTATACATACACACATACGTTCAACAAAAAAGTATTTATTATTCTATTATTTAAATTATCCAAAATGTACAAAAAGCTTGTATTTATTAACCCCGGATGAAACAAGGCTATGATATGGTTATGATATGGTTATGATATGGATATGATATGATTATGATATGGTTATGATATGATTATGATATGGTTATGATATGATTATGATATGATTATGATATGGTTATGATATGATGATATGGATATGATATAATTATGATATGATTATGATATGGTTATTTTATGTTTCTGATATAATTATGATATGACAATGATATGATTATGATATGGTTGTTATATGGTTATGATATAATTATAATATCGGTTATTTTATTGTGATTTTATGGTTATGATATAATTATGATATGGTTATTTTATGATTATATGATTATGATATGCTTATGTTATGGTTATTATATGGTGATTTTATGGTTATGATATTATTTTATGGTGATTTTCTGGTTATATGGTTAGGATATGGTAATTTTATGGTTATGATATGGTTAAGATATGGTTATGATATGGTTATGTTACGGTTATTATATGGTGATTTTATGGAAGAACTGGGACATTTTCAGATTGCAGAAATTGTGTACATATCCTTGCGACATGGGGCTGTGCATTATCATGCTGAAACATGAGGTGATGGCGGCGGATGAATGGCACGACAATGGGCCTCAGGATCTCATCACAGTATATTTTGTTAATATGTTGTGAATGTATTATAATGTTCTAAAAAATGTTTAGCTGCCTTAATTTTGCTGGATCCCAGGAAGAGTAGCTGCTGTCTTGTTGGTATCTAATGGGGATCCATAATAAATACAAATACGGAATCTCTATGTACTCAAATTGCCATCGATACAATGCAATTGTGTTCATTGTCTGTAGTTTATGCCTGACCATACCATAACCCCACTGCCACCATGGGGCACTTTGTTCACAATGTTGACATCAGCAAACCGTTCACACGACAACATACATGTGGTCTGCGGTTGGGAGGCCGGTTGGATGTACAACCAAATTCTCTAAAACAACGTCCTAGGCAGTTTATGGTAGAGAAATTAACATTAAATTATCAGGCAACAGCTATTGTGGACATTCCTGCAGTCAGCATATCAATTGCACTCTCCCTCAAAACTTGAGACATTTGTGGCACTGTAACCAAACTGCACATTTTAAAGTGACCTTTTATTTTCCCCAACATAAGGTGCACCTGTGTAATGATCATGCTGTTTAATCAGCTTCTTGATATGCCACACCTGTCAGGTGGATGGATTATCTTGGCAAAGGAGAAATGCTCACTAACAGGGATGTAAACACATTTGTGGACAACATTTGAGAGAAATAAGCTTTTTGGAACATATGGAACATTTCTGGGATCTTTTATTTCAGCTCATGAAACATGGAACCAACACTTTACATGTTGCGTTTATATTTTTGTTCAGTGTACATAACAGTAATTAGTGGTAAATATACATCATAGTAAATAGTGCCAGGGATGACTGTCCTCCCCACATCTCGTCTTAAGAAGTTTCCAATTGGCTCAGCCGAATACACTGCCAAGCACTTAGCCCTGTTATCTGTTTCAGGGAACTGGCAACAGTGAGTAAGTGAGTTGTTAGAAAAATAACACAGGCTGTCAATGATGGTGACAGAGTGGCTGAGACTGGAGTCAAATCAGAGATCTACTTCATGTTTTTCTGTATCCAGTCTTTGAAGTTGTTTATCCGGGTATGGACTGTGTAAAGCCCTGCGCCACAGTTCCATTTCTCATAACCAAAACTTTCTAATGCCAGAAGCTCCCAGACAACACTATCATCCCCCTGTCTCCCCGAAGGACCCGATGATGGCTTAGTGGCATGAGATGGTATGATTGTAATGCCTGCACTGACAGTGGGACAAGGCTTGGTGGGATTGAGAGGGTGGCGCATTGCACACAGCATATTGTCAGTGATGGTGACAGGGGCCCCACTCTGAGCAAACTGCCTCTCGCACTGAACGACATCCCCCAGCTCGACTACTCCAGTCTGGGCTGTCTCGGCGTCTAGGATGTGTTTGGAACTGGACCTTGAGTCAGATGCAAGGAGCCAGCCTGTGGCATAGCCCTGTGTGGCGGTCACCTCCCCGCCTTGCATTTTGGGGAGACACACGGGCAGCACACGCTCACTGATCTTGGCCTTGTCCCGTAGCTTCAGAACGGCCAGGTCCGAGTCCAGTGTCACAGGATCAAAGCTGGGATGGACCAGGACAGAGGAAACCTGTTGGATCAGAGGAGACATGAGACAGATGGACCAAAATGAATGCCGTGCGGAGAGTTTGAGCAGTGGCAGCTTGCTTGGCTCAGTCTAAACACATAAGTGTCCCAGCATGCAACTTGGCCGGACCTAAGCACAGCTTACTGACTTGCCATGTGCATTGAGATTTGGTCGGTGAGGTTGGCAACAATAGTCTTACAATCTGTTCTCCGGAGGGAAGTGTTTGTGCATAACGCAAGGTGGTCTAATTGTTTAGGACAAACCCCCAACCTTAGTTTCCTACATCTCCCATTGACATGACAATATATGATTTATACCAGTGTGTCATACAGATGTAGGAGCTTAATTGGATCATCCTGTTTCAGAAGAACAGTGCTGGAAATGTAAAACCTGTGGTGTATGAGGTTTAGAAAGGCTTCTGAAGTTTGTAATTTACACTTTGAAACGACAGACTTGATTAGCCTTATGCAAAATGTATCAACCCCAACAAACATGTCCATTAATTATAATCCATATAATAATTCACATTTCCTGGTGCTGCAGGATTATTTTCCTGCTGTAGCAAACTGGCTCAAATTAAGATCCTACACCTGTAGGTGTTTCTCAGTTCAGGATTTGAAGTGACTATATTGCCCCACATTTTAGCACCTTATGGGCCTATTTGAGGCTCCATTTACCTAATGATTTTACAATGCTGACAGAAATGTGTTTCAGTGAAATCTGATGATATCCAAATATTACATATGATATGTAATATCATATGTATTTACTGATGATATCCAAATACTATAATTTGTTGGAAATTATTATGTGGAGGACACAGGATCTTTTAATGTTTTTTTTACAGTTATACCACAACAAGATTTAGAGGAATAATCTGATATGATATGGAAATCAAGACAATTAGACTGCACCTTTAAAATGGGCCACTCATAAATCACCTTGGCATGTTTTGGTAGGCATTAAAGGAGCAATCTACAGTTCCTTCATCCACGTATTAATTAATGATAAATACCCATTGGTACCCATTCTTATATACATTATTTTAGAATATAACTTAGTTCAATTGTCGTACCCCGTCTGAACTCAACATATACGTTTATTTTGCTCCACTGTTTGTAAACAACGTAAATGTAAACAAACACTGTATAGCCTCAAAATACGGCTACAATATAATGTTCTATATCATTATGGATGGTCAGTCCTTGCAATCCGTAGCTCTGTCTAAGACTTTGAGAGTGGTGACATTTCTCCAGCCACATTCCACTGCTTTTTACCAAAAACAGTGGTGGTGTGTCTGCTTTGTTATTGTTTCAACTGCAGATTGGACCTTGTAGACGTTGTCAAGACCGTATTATAACGGCTTCACAACTGTATTCACAGACTTCAAGAGAGACTTTTACCCCCCTGTGTAGATAGAGCATCCCCCTAGCTTAGCATCACTCACCTGCAGTTGTTTCAGTGTCCTCATCTGGCCCGGGCTGTGTATTCCCATCACCACTTTAATGTTGGCTGGATCTACCCACTGCGGCTTGCCCACTCCTGCCACCACCAGGCAGTGAGCTGCCACCAGCACACTGAGCTGGGTGACTAGTGCTCCACTGCACGCCAGCTGCCAGGGAGAGGAGGCCTCCTCTGGTGCCGTCTGTAGGCCAGAGCCAGCTCTGCGGATGATGTGGGAGCGGAGGTAGATGGCTGCATGCCAGGGCCATCCAATCTCAGTGAGGTTCTGAGGGCTGAAGGCTGCTGGGAGTTGACCACACACTGTTACAGAAAGAGAGAGGAGTAGGTGTCAGAGATGGGAGCGGAAATAGGTTGTTTCTGACTATGTTTCTAACACCATGTACACCTATGGAGGCAGGTAGCCTAGCGGTTAAGAGTGTTTGGTCAGTAACCGAAAGGTCGCTGGTTCGAATCCCCGAGCCAACTAGGTAAAAAATCTGTCAAATGTGCCCTTGAGCAAAGCACTTAACCGGAGCATCTGCAAACCGACGTAAATGCATTAGGGACACTTGAACAGTGATTTAAAATGTTTCATTAATGTGTACTGAATTGTATTGGGGTAGCCTAGTGGTTAGAGCGTTGGGCTAGTAACCGAAAGGTTGCAAGTTCATATCCCCGAGCTGACAAGGTGGGGGTTGCTGTCGTTCTGCCCCTGAACAGGCAGTTAACCCACTGTTCCTAGGCCGTCATTGTAAATAAGAATTTGTTCTTAACTGACTTGCCTAGTTAAATAAAGGTCAAATAAAGTGGGACCATATTTGTAAAACCAAATCTGTTCATTCCCTCAAGACATTGGCTGACTTTCTTTGCATCTGTTCTTTAAGTCGGCGCTGCCCTCACCTGGCGAGCAGGAGACATGATGCCCGCTCCACCTGCCAGTCTTCAGACAGGTGCGCCGGGGGCTACCGTAGTGTTGGTAGAGAGAGGAGGCACACTCATACTCTATGCTAGTGTACAGCTGGTGGAAACCACGGGGGATTTCCCTCAGGACAGGGTCTTGGGTGCTGGGGAGGTTCCCTGAGGAGGGTGGGTCCATGCCAGGGGGGTGACTGTCATAGACCGTATGCCTGGATGAGGTGTGAAGCCTGTGGACTGGACTTTTCCTGTAGTAGGGGACAAAGAAGGTGTCTGAGTACAAGGAGAAAAGCTTAACAATGGGCATGTTTAAAAGAGATGTAGAATAAATGTTTAAAGTTATTGTCTGTAAAACACGTGTCAAACTCATTCCAAGGAGGGCAGAGTGTCTGTGGGTTTTCGCTCCACCCTTGTACTTGATTGATGAATTAAGGTCACTAATTAATAAGGATCTCCCCTCACCAGGATGTCTAGATCTTAATTGAAAGGAAAAAAACTAAAACCTGTAGACATTTGGCCCTCTGCGGAATGAGTTTGAAACCACTGCTGTAAGATAAAACCTAATCCACTCAAAAACTAGAAGTGTATAAATTCAGTCAAGGTGCCGGTTTTGTACAGATTGACATACAAACAGTCAGAATGAGACGTATGGAAGTGTTAGTACGGCTCATACCTGGGTGTACGGGTCATACCTGGATGTACTGGGTCATATGTACCTGGGTGTACGGGTCATACCTACGGGTCATACCTGGGTGTACGGGTCATACCTGGGTGTAAGGGTCATACCTGGGTGTACGGGTCATACCTGTCATACCTGGGTGTAAGGGTCATACCTGGGTGTACGGGTCATACCTGGGTGTACGGGTCATACCTGGGTGTACGGGTCATACCTGGGTGTACGGGTCATACCTGGGTGTACGGGTCATACCTGGGGTGTAAGGGTCATACCTGGTGTACGGGTCATACCTGGGTGTACGGGTCATACCTGGTGTGTAAGGGTCATACCTGGGTGTACGGGTCATACCTGGGTGTACGGGTCATACCTGGATGTAAGGGTCATACCTGGGTGTACGGGTCATACCTGGGTGTACAGGGTCATACCTGGGTGTACGGGTCATACCTGGATGTGTCATACCTGGGTGTACGGGTCATACCTGGGTGTCATACCTGGGTGTACGGGTCATACCTGGATGTACGGGTCATACCTGGGTGTCATACCTGGGTGTACGGGTCATACCTGGGTGTAAGGGTCATACCTGGGTGTACGGGTCATACCTAGGTGTACGGGTCATACCTGGGTGTAAGGGTCATACCTGGGTGTACGGGTCATACCTGGGTGTACGGGTCATACCTGGGTGTAAGGGTCATACCTGGGTGTACGGGTCATACCTGGGTGTACGGGTCATACATGGGTGTAAGGGTCATACCTGGATGTACGGGTCATACCTGGGTGTACGGGTCATACCTGGGTGTACGGGTTATACCTGGGTGTACGGGTCATACCTGGGTGTACGGGTTCATACCTGGGTGTACGGGGTCATACCTGGGTGTACGGCTCATACCTGGATTTACGGGTCATACCTGGGTGTTCAGGGTCATACCTGGGTGTACGGGGTCATACCTGGGTGTACGGGGTCATACCTGGGTGTACGGGGTCATACCTGGATGTGCGGGGTCATACCTGGGTGTACGGCTCATACCTGGGTGTACGGGTCATACCTGGGTGTACGGGTCATACCTGGATGTACGGGTCATACCTTGGATGTACGGGTCATACCTGGGTGTACGGGTCATACCTGGATGTACGGGTCATACCTGGATGTACGGGGTCATACCTGGATGTACGGGTCATACCTGGATGTACGGGGTCATACCTGGATGTACGGGTCATACCTGGATGTACGGGTCATACCCGGATGTACGGGTCATACCTGGATGGGGCCTTTGGCTTCACAACTTTGTGTCTCACCAGCTCAGATACCTTAGGCTCTCGACAGGCTGTGGACACAGAGGAAGAGCCCTTAACCACGTAATCAACAGTATTGTCCAGTAACCTAAACAGCAGCACTAAAGCACTATACAGTCTGATGTTATTTAAGCAATAAGGCCCAAGGGGGTGTGATATATCGCCAATATACCACGCTTAAGGGCTGTTCTTATGCACAACGCAACAAAGAGTGCCTGGACACAGCCCTTAGCCGTGATATATTGGCCATATATCACAAACCCCAGAGGTGCCTTATTGCTATTATAAACTGGTTACCAACGTAATTAGAGCAGTAAAAATGTACGTTTTGTTATACCCGTGGTACACTGTCTGATATACCACGGCTTTCAGACAATTAGCATTCAGGGCTGGAACCACGACTGTCAACCAATCAGCATTCAGGGCTGGAACAAGTCAGTTTATAAATGTGGATAAACATGTGCAGGTGTTTTATCTAAATGGTTTGCTGTCAGTATACCTCTCGCACACAGTGGTTGCCGGCCACTCCACGAGCCATCTGGGAGACAGGTGCTCCGGGAGCCGCCACTCAGGATGTAGGAGGGGTTACAGAAGTAGTCCACTGTGTCAGGACCTCCTCCAGAGCCCCGGACCAGCTGGAGGTAGCCATGGTGCAGCCTGGCTGGAGGAGGACACACCCCGAGCCCTCTGACTGGGTCTGCACCCCTCTGACTGGGTTGAACGGGCTCTGACTGGGTCTGCACCCCTCTGACTGGGTCTGCACCCCTCTGACTGGGTCGAATGGGCTCTGAGAGACACAAAGAGATGGAGGAGAGTCATGTTTTGAGAAATGGGCTGGTCATTCAATGGTCTACCATGACTATGGTGTGTATGTTCATTCCTTGTGTACTGTCTTCTTGTTTTTCTTGTGTACTCTCTTCTTGTTTTTCTTGTGTACTCTCTTCTTG